>NC_045735.1:10241921-10252230 GCF_008692095.1 Etheostoma spectabile | reverse complement strand
CCTTTAACATTTAAAGGAATCTACATGTATGTGTGTGTGCTCAATTATGGGAACGTGTTAGTGAGGACTAGATTAGGACTGTATTTAAAGTTGATTCTGGTTTCCAACTTTGCCCCAGGTGTGTCTGTTAAAACACGGATGGAGAACACTTCTCTTTGTTGATGCAAGGTGCAACCTAGCTACCAAGTTAAGAACACAAACAACAAAACAAAATCACTAGCTAATTTACTTTAAATTTGACAGAACTATAGACCACTAAAACAACAGGCTTAAATGAACTGACAATATCAGTTATACAACTTCCCAAAGATGCACACACACAATCTCAGCTGATTATCCTTCAGACAGCTAGTCTCTTTTTGTTTTCTCTCACTTTTTCTCCGTTTGGCACGCACGCCCGCTCGTGGTGTGAGGCGCATGTCCGTGCTATTCTCCGACGTGACGACCGCTTGTAAAAAACTAAAGTAACAAGCCAATTTTGTAAAATGTAAGGAGTAAAAATTACCGATATTTGTTTTAAATTGTAAGGAGTAAAAGTAAAAAAGTCACTCAGGGCTGGCAGGGAGCATTAATAATGCATCCTTGAATATCTTTAATTTATCTTAACAGAAGGCAGATTTGTAAGGTAGGTAAGCTCATTTTATACAAAACATCAACTGTATTAAGTATTTCTGAAAGAAAATGTAAAACCTCAAATTGCAAATAGCATAGCCCTGGAGCAACTGCATGGTAACCAAAACACTGGTACAGTTCCAAAGAGGAAACAGTTCTTTGTATGTCTAGAAGGCATGTAGATACAGAATTACACCCACTGTCGGATTACCCAGTATGCATCAGCATCTGCATGGTTACAATGTATTGGGGTCTGATCTGCTCATAGGGCTTGTGGCATCATATTGATAAATATAGCCCCTAAGACTAGACTTCAGCACATATACACTCTAAATGGCTGTCTATTCTTCCATTACTCATAAAATAATGTATTCCACAGGAAATGGCAATGGAAAATGAGAAGTCCATTAATTATGTTAATGGTATCTTAAGAAGGACACAAATATGTAAAACATTTTGAGATTTTATTTCTGAAAACAGGAACAAGAAGTAGAAAATAGTATGTTGCGACACTCACACTCACCATCAGTTGCTTCATGGAGGTGTGTTCTTCGTTTTCTCGCGCTGCATTGTGGTCTTTGTGTACAATCTCCACCCGGATGTCATTTTTTGCTGACACAACTCCGTTCAGATCTGCCAGAAACAGATGACACACATATCTCAATAAGTTGGATAAACAGCATTCAAACAATTTTCTCCTCAGTGCAGTTTGGATTTTTACAGCATTTAGCAAAGATCCTTGGGTTTTTTTGTTTTTGAGAGCTACCCCATTTCCCGAAAAACAATACAAAGCATTATTAATCATTTGTTTCCTGCCAACACAAAATTATCTTTGTCCGCATACATTTGCAATCTCACACAGCCTTCCACGGTGGCTCATTCTGTTTGGGACATTGCTGATGATACTGTCATATAACAAAGTCTTACTTTCTGTCTTAATTTTGCTTGCAAGTTCTCTCTGGTGAGCACAGATGGAGACGGGCAGTGAGGGCATAACCAGGTGCGCTTCCTCTGTAGTATACAGACAATAGACATGCTGAAGGAACCAGTAGCAAAAATTGGTTCTTGGATAGAAACAGTGGCTGACTGTCTCTAACCTGAGTCACTTGGTACATGGGTGGGTGGCAGTGAACATAGCGCAGGATGTAAATAGCCACAAAAGTGAATACAGCCAGACTGAGATTGCATGAAATGAGCCCTTATTACAATCTTGCCATCTCTGCACCACAAAAAGATGTCCATCTCAAAAAGTGATTTAATATTGTATTTGGTGTTGTGTCAGAAATGTCTTGAGGCATATAATCTTTTTTATTTGTTTTTATTTTTTGTATGCCCCATTTTTAAGAAACCTCTAGTCAAATTTAGCAGACAACCAACATTTTGCAAGCAGATTTTTCAAAACAATAGCTACTTTGAATAGATGGACATATTTTTTCTAGTGTGCCTGCGTGGCGATACAGTACTTTGGCATGCATGCTTCAGAGGATGTAAGAGGGGAAGAGGAGACATACTTCTCTGGGAGCGGGTGCAACAGAATGCTCCAATGGTGCCCATGAGGACAATGACGGCCACAAACGCTCCCACAGCAATGCCGATGATCACCGCCACTGGAAGAGATTCTGCAGAGAGCAATAAAGAGAATCTACAATAACATACAACTAACATCTTGTACTAATGTACATTACATCCAATATAGGGTACATGACAGAGGGTACAGAACAGTCATAATGTAGAGGCCACTTTTCTCACATGCACCAGTTATCTTCATCGCACAACTGTTGTTGTACGTTTAGTGGCATGTAGTGTAAGTGTGTTGTATGTTTAATGTTTGATAACTTCTGGTGTCATGGTTGTATTTTAATGTAGCCAAATTAAGCCAAAGATACATTTGGTGGATAAAAAAGTCTAATTTAAACTAATCCTCTTCTTTGCCTCTTTTCCGTCTCCGCAACAGGCAGTAATGAAGGGAAGATATGCTATATTTCATCCCTCTAAGTGACTTTGACATTTTCCCTGAGGCACATGGCGAAACAAAATAAAATGTAATAGGCACAGTGCCACAGTAAAATAATTCAATTCTGTCCTGAAATTTAAAAGAAAACTAAGTACTAAACCTTTGGTTATCAGTATGGGTAAACATTTCCCTACTAATATTGTCTCATTATCCTACCGTCTTATAACTTTGGATTTACACAAATTTTGGCTACTAGAAGCCTTTAACCAAGGACTTTTATTTTCATTGAGTAGAGTGCAAGACTGTGTGCATTAGTTTAAACATAATCATGTTTGTGTGTTTCGGCAAGGATGTTATGGTGCATTTGTGACAAGGAAAAGATTAAACCTACCTATCTATGTGCTGCTCTAACATCAAAGGTTCTCATTAAAGCACACTTTAATGACCTGAGTTACCAGCTTACGTTTATGACCTTCTTGCATTTTAAACAAATGCAAAACAACCAAGTGCTCTTCCTACACCATTAAAGCCTATGTATTGCTTTCATTGATCAATGTCACTTTCATATAAGCAGTTTATATTTAATAATTTGCGATAAGTGGATAGAAAACAGAGCTTTTCCTATGGCGGAAGGGGAAAAGGATAGCAGATAGAATGTATTAATTTGTCAAGTAATAGAAATGAAGAATGTTTTAAGTCTCTCTTTTACATAAAGAAAGCAGGAAGTGCAGTGCATTTTATATTTAGTGTGCAGTGTATGCTAAGGGTCACCAGTTAAAATTACTAGGGAGTGGACTTGTTAACCCAGAAAACTCATTTGTCAGTTTATCATCATATTTACTGTACATCAAACGTTTCAGAATGTAGGCCATGCAATGCAACTTTGTATTACCAGTTGGCAGTTCCAAGTTGGTAAAAGTTCAATTTTGAAGAACTTTATTCTGATAGAATAAAAAATAAAAATAAAATCTCAAATGGTGTTTATGTAGCCTACATTTAGCTGCTGTATCAAAGTTAAAATGTACCATATCATTTACTAAAAGCTGTGTTTTAGATTGGACACAACTAAAATGTGTTGTTTGTATTTGTTATTGTGCATCAACACTATTCTTAGATGGCCAATTTGTCGTGAAATCCCGCCTCATGCGCACTTACACAAAATCCCATTCACACACAAACACAATACCCCAATCGCACATATTAAAATGTACAGTCACAAGCTCACAGACTTTTGTCCCCATCTACAATCAATCACTATCTAGAAAACCAAAGTCACGTGATTTGAAGAAGAGGAAGGTGGAACCTGTCGAACCTTTGCTCCCACCTTGTTCCTTAAGGCGTATGATCTCGGTGTCCGAGCCAAAGCTGTTCCACGCGGTGCAGTTATAAATGGTCTGGAAGTCAGCTGGGACAATGTTACTCATGGTCAGTGTGGAGATTACTCCTTCTTCTGTGGTGACGGTCTCCACGGTGTAGCGGCCGGACGTTCCAGACTCCAGCACCGTTTCCTTCCATGACCAGGCCTGAGAAAAGACCGAGGGTATAAAGAGCATGGATATGTTAGGTGATATGTGTTGTGTGACGTTTATGACCATTAGTGGCGCTGTAGTGAATTGTTTTGACGTGTATGTCTCTGTTTTGTTTGTATCTTGTGTTTAACATACACGGATAAATATGCAAATGCAAAAACATTGGTGACCTGCAAACCTTTCGTACAGCGCCATTATGAGGGTGATATTTATGGTTTTGAGTGAAATATTTAAACAATTTGGTACAGAAATTTATGTCCTCCTAAGGATGTAATTTAATCATTTGTTGAGTCCATACCTTTTCATCTAGCGCTCCAATTTTGTTTAGTTAATGACCAAACAAATGATGTGCTAATAAGCAAACAACCTATACTGTATGTTTCCAATAAAACCTTCTTTGGTAAAGTTCTCTAGATGATTTTGAAAAGCTACAGCCAGGAAGCTTGTTCATTTGTAAAACAATGTTGTAAAACAAGATATCTGAATCGTATCAGTGGCCAGAAGAACAGAAAGCTGTTTGACTCTGACAACAACTACCATATATTATGGCAAGGATGGAACAGGTGACTTGTAGTAATGTTAAAGTTGACCAAGCCAACACATGTACTGTATGTGCTTTATACAACCACTGTTTATCAGTGAATCCTCCTGTCAGTGGGTGGATGGCTTCATTGGAAGGAGTTTATTGTAATCATTATTTGATTTCTAGGTGAAATCACATAATCATTAAAGAACATATTCTGTAGGTCATATAGCTATGTTCTTTGATAATTCTTGACCTATGGCAGGCAGAATTATTGTTCCTACAGTACACATATCCATGGAAACACACAATGGCCATGAATAGATGAACGTAATGCTCTACCATAATAAAGGGACAGTTATGTTTTTATTCTGGTAGAAGGTGGTATGAGTCAATGCACAGACATCATTTTGATTGATGATTTTATTTCAGTGGTTCAGAGGAAAGTATCAAAGAGAAATTAATCAATGCATATGCACTAAATAAGCCACTGTTTTTGGTTAAAAATGTAGAGGTTAAAAAATGTTTTTTCTACAAGCTATTTGCTGCTGTTCATCTCTGTTTCACAAGTTTCTAGCTCCCTGAGATCTCTCTGGCATCTGTAGGCTGAGCTTATGTTTAATGGATAATTGCAAATTGTTTGTACTGTAGGCAAAGCTCTTCTCACCGCAGTGTTTAAATTACTGTGCTTTTTGGATTTGGCTGCTGGGAAACTGCAAGCAACCATTTGTAGAGCATTAATTGCTTAAACTAGAGGAATATAATAAGGTAGGGTGGGGAATACTGTATATTATTTTGAATACAGTAAATAATTATGATGGCAAAAAGGACTAGCTTAAAATTGTTTTTTAATTAAAAAAACAGTACACCTTATTAACAATAACACAACTTTTAATTTATTTTTAATTAAAATAAATTCTTAAGAAATGTCTCTAACTGTAAACTGTGATTGTACATTGGGATATGCACATGGTGGTATTTGGGATTTGTCTGCCAAATAAGTCAAATAAGTCTTATTCGTTAGAGTAACACAATACACTAAGCTTAACTGTGAGAAATGTTACCTTACATTCAAATTTATTTCACATCATTTAACATGTGACGTCTCTTTGACAGACAGAAACTCACACAGAATATCTTGAAGAGCTGTGTTTTGAAATAATAGCAAAACAAAATGTCAAATGCCGAGGGGTCTTGCGATTTTTGCAGGGCATGATAGGTGAGGAGGTGATGGGTCTGACACATGATGGAAAAATGTGAAGTGGTGTGATGTAGAAAAAAAAAGATATTTGCATACACTGGATTTATTTATGCAGTGCTATGATAATGTAATATATGCCATTTAGTGTCTGCCTTTGTTCAGACTGCATTTGTTTTGGGTGTCTTTGGTGAGAATTACATGGTTCGTTTTGGCAGATTTTTTAACTAACAAACAAGGAAATTCATCATACTTACTGTATAAAGAGTGAGAAACATAAATTGGTACTCAGAGGAAAAACAACGCATTCAACTTAAAACTTGCAATAATGGACAGATGGCTAAACAGAGTTGTGAAATGCAGTGTTACAATTTTGCCATACAATATGTATAAAGTAGCGAGCTTTCCTTCCTCCTTATTCTTATAATCTTGTGTGGAATTCCCCATTATCACATTAGAGGATGGTAAATGTTAAACGACTGAAAAGTGCTCAGTGACAGTTTTTTTATATTTGGTATACATGGAATTGACTTAACATAACAACATCTTAAGTTTCACATTTCATATCTATGAAAGGAGTCTCTTTCTGTCTGTATGTCTGTCTGTCCCACAACCGTTCATCCAATCGACTTCACACTTGGCAGGTGTATTGCTGAGGACCCAAGGAAGTGAAGTGTTCAGTGTGAGCTCTTAAGATATACGAGACAAATGAATTAGCAGCGGGTTATGTAAACACTGTGTAGTATATGGAGGGGACCACAGTAAATTGTTACACTGCCAAACAGCATGCTGGGTATTGCTGGCTCTCTGTCACTCACTACAGTTAATTCAAGATCAGACGAATAAGGAGAGACCAGAGACATTTCAAGCATCCACAATGTAACTTTCGGAATTAATGCTTATGTTCTTAGAAATAGCCCGGTCCCAAATAGCTATAGCTGTTAGCAAATGATGCGTATACTCTAACAAGTGTATTGCTCAGTACCCAAGGAAGCACAGTGTTGTGTGTGAAGTTGTTTGGATGAGTGGTTCTTGAGAAAGCTGCAAGCAGCAATACCGTAGGCCAAGCAATTGACCCGTTCCCAACAGGCACGTTTTCAACAGACACAGCAATAGTGAAGCAAAAGAAAAGTAGACTGGACTGTTTCTTAAATAAACAGTTTTAAAACAGTGATAAACATTAAAGTCACAGCAACCTTGCCTCCATAGGCACCCCTCTTAAATAAACCAGACATTAATTATGTTGCTTGTTAATATAATAAAAACACACATTAGATGGCAAAGTATGGCAAATAACCACATGCATTTTCAAACACCCCAACACAGAACTTCCTAATAAGCGCAACGTGAGCTCAGAGAGTAGGCTGTTTATATAAAGTCCATAAATCTTACTGGGATCAGTGCTGACAGAGTATAACTGTGCATCTGATGAGAAATTGGGGGTTTAAACTATATTTTCATGCCCACCGTTTCATGTGAACACAAATGATGAAGCTAATGTTATAAAATTCTTCAATTTATCTAAACTCATGTGTGCTGCCCATGTGTAATTAGCAGATCAATAGTGCATTCAGGCATTATATTAATAGTTCAGTTAGCCATTTTATTTCAGACCAATATTTTTTTTTTTATTTAACCTTTATTTAACCAGGAAGTCCCTTGAGATTGAAATCTCTTTTTCGAGGGAGACCTGGCCAAGACGGCACACCAGTTACAATTTAAACAAATACAGCACAGACAAAATCTCACATAGAGGAAAGGACAGGTCACATAGGGCAGTTACATTTTTGAATAATATGACATTTTAACATGGCCTTAAACTCATTCAATGGGACTAGATTATTTAAATGGATCAAGTTTTGCAAATTATTCCAAGAATATATGAAAGAGTGGTCATTATTCTATCTAATTTGCATCATTCAGGTACCATGAGATTCATAAAATATTTATTTATGATTATAGTTATTAAAAGGCGTTAAAGTTGGATCTGGCAGGTAGGTGACCGACAATGGACACTTCACCTGTTCACCTGACTTTACCAGATAGTATGAGACTGTCCTGCTATCATAACAGTCATGAACCGATGTACTATTTATGACAATTTATATATTATAGGTTTTTAGATTTTATTTATTATTTTATTCTAGCTAAAGTAGTTATTTATTTATTGTCTGTGCTGCTGAATCACATTTTGTTCCTTCATGTTTTTAACATGCTTTAATGACAATAAACAAGACTAAAAATAATCTGAATCTGAACTAACCACAGACACTTGCCTTGTTCATGGAGTGCGGTGCGCTGCTGAGAATTAATAGGGGACACACTGGAATGGATAGTTGGGGTTATTTTTTACACTGATTTATGAAACTACCAATTAGATTAGTTTACTTATTAATGCAAGGTGCCTTTTTCTTTGCAATAAAACCAGGCCGTTGATTCAAGGATGAGATAAGAAAAAAAACGAAATAATCCAATGTACTTACAATGCGGTCTGGAGGAGGTGTACTTCGAATGAAGCATTTGATTTGTCCTTTTTCACCATGTAAAGCTTGCTGAGTCTGTGTGCTGGAGATGGTAGGTGGACCTGAAAAAGAGCAACCATAAAAAAAATGTTTGACGATGAGTTGCAGAAATTAAAACATGAATAATTAAATACATTTTCAGTTTCATTTGACATATTATGGGGTCATATGACATTTCTGCTCAATTGAGGTTTTGTGGCACATTATATCCTAATTGCTCCCCTGTTCCAAGCAGTAACACCTAAAGTGTTCAGTAATTTGGGAATCCTAGGGAAGATTGTATTGCAGCTCGATATAAACATGCCTTATCCCTCTGTACAATCTACCCAAGGACACGGCAGGACAGAACGAAGGACATGAGTGAGGTCTCAGACCTCATTCTGGATCACGAAATTGTTGATTCATTGCTGGCTAGATTTCTCCCATGGAGATAAACGTCACTGGAGAGTGCTACAGCAGTTCTTTGGAACATAATCAGCACTACACAGATGGAAAGAAAAAAATCCCATTGTGGGGAGATAACACACTTGTCGCAGTGTATCACCTCAATCAATTTGCTTGCAGCAGATTTGATGGTGAACCAAAAGGTTGGCAAAAACACATTTAAACATTAAGCCTTAGTTCTCTATAAATACACAATCAAAACATTTTAAAAGAGAAAATCCATCAAGCAACTGTATGACAAAATACAGTGTGTTTTATTTTGAATTGTAATTTATGGCTGTACTGAATTCTTCAAAGCATTATTAATAATAATTCATTACATTTATATAGCGCTTTATCATAGGCACTCAAAGCGTTTATTCATAATGTCAGGCCGGGATTGGCTAAACAGGAGCACCGGGGGAATTTTTGATGGTCCGTTTTTCAGCCAGCATCCAGTTATGGTACTGGGTTAAAAACATATAGTTGAAATATATCACTGATACTGTCCTTAGGCTCCCTGCACTTGCGGAACATTTTTTTTTAATCTTGCAGTCCACTTGCAGTGTGCAGTTATTTTGATGTGCAGTGTTTTGACACCCTGCTCAAAAAACAACCAAACCGTCACCTCGTACACTTTAGTCAGTGGTGCTTGTTAAGATGCAATCACGCCATGCGAGCAAAAAAAATGGATAATAGAAAGTGCTGAAAAGGCGAGAATATCTAGAAAGTGACATGGCCACTGAACACTTAGCAACTTTTTCATTAAAATCAGCTAGAGTGAACGCCAAATTAAGACGATGAGACAGGTAAGCTAAGCTAGTTACGAGCAGGCAGTGCAAAACATAACACAACGTTGCCTGCAAACCAGCGTTCATGTTTATGAATCAAACTTTTTCTTATAGCTCCTCAGCAGAAGTCCCTAGTCCAATGAAGAGCCATGCAGCAGCCCTGAGCCCATAACTCCGGAGTGGGCAGGTATGATTGCTCATTGAGTGAAAATTAAAAGAACTAGAATTAATATGAATGAAGAGTATGGTGTAGACCACCTCTATATGAAAAGCACCCAGGGATAAATACAGTATACTGCAAGCTGATGCACCAGTGTGTAAACCAGCAAACATGATCAGATTAGTTTACTTTAGATGTCCCAATGTCAGTGACCCATGATGCCTTTTATCATCAAAAGCAGTAGGCTAAATATACAAAGCTCACGACTTAAAAATAATGTGAAATATAAAAAAATAAAAATTGAATTGTTTTATTTCATTTCGAGGTTTGGATATCTCATTGATAGATTCTGATATTGTTGAAAATAGTATTGTGTTGAAGATGTTATAAATTATTAAAATAAATCTATATTGTGAAGCAACACCTAGGCCACTGTATTTGCACTGAATTGGAAATTATATTTTACAAAAATACACTGAATTACAAGGCTGTAGAATACAGCGCATTATTACGAACTCATATACTTTGGTTTTAATTACATTATCTCATAAAATGAATGAATATATATATATATATATATATATATATATATATATA
>NC_045735.1:10239947-10241911 GCF_008692095.1 Etheostoma spectabile | reverse complement strand
ATATATATATATATATATATATATATATATATATATATTAATGAAGTGGGCCGGTCTAAGGCATAAAACTCCAAAGTTGAAAATGAGTCCCACTCCGTCCCTGCATTCAAATTTATGTCAACATTCGAATGCCCAGTTTACTTTTCTTTTTTTGTGCAGGTCTATTCGTTCTGTTTCAACCCAGTCTTACTGCATAGTTGCAGATAAATGATGAGGTTACATCAACATTAATAGTATTATACTACTTGTAAATTAAGAATCCAATGGCATGATTTTTTTCCAACTCGTGTAATCCAAACATTTCCAATATAGTGTTGTTTCTGTCCCACCATGATGTGGCTTCAAACCTAAAGGTGCACTTATTATTTCATCTTTATTTCATCATTATTTTATACCCTTATTGGATTAACTTGCTGCCTGCATGTATTTATGGTGATGTAATTTATGAATTATATTAGTTAAAGAGAGTTGATTTAATAAAAAGGAGACTAACTCATTGAATGACTTTATTCAAATTGAGTTCAGGCTACAAGATCTTGCCTGACAAGGGCAGCTATGCCTAAACGATTGTTCTGCTTGCCATCTGGTCTGAAGGCTGTTCACACCAGGTGACAGCACTAATATGAAGACAAGAAGTCACTCATGACCTAATTCTGTCTTTCAAATGTACTTCTCTTTGGTCCTGAAGAGGTCACTGTAAGTACAATTCCAGAAAAGCAACGTACAGCGGAAATGGTTCACATTTATCTTAGTTATATATTTAAATAGATGCAATTACATTAGAAGAATAAAACTGTGGATGAATTGTTTATGTGATCCAACCAAAGTTCATGTTCAATAAAATTAAATTGTACAGCAGTTTGCCAAGAGTGTTATGGAGATGGTAATCATGCTGATTTAAACTTCATAGAATCTACACAAGTAATATTCTTGATTCTTTTCTGGTTTTCTTAAATGTATTTTGTGTTTATTTGTCTTATGCTGTTTGCATGTAAAAATATCAATGTAAAAGTACAGTGTTTTGAATTTACCTCTTCTTGTGATTGGCTCTTACCACTTTCAATCAGAGATTTCAAATTTGGATGTCTGCACAAAACAGACACCCAACAAGACCCAGCCCGACAAAAACAAAAATGTCTGAAAAAATCATATGGGCTTCAATCAGTAGCCTTGAGTTTGTTCACATTACAAGATCTCCACATCCTGAATGATTTAGGTGTTGTTTTGGAGAAATTTCTTAAGCCCTTAAGACATATCGCTGAAAAAATTCAATTAAAAATGATGCACAAACTGACATAATTTCTCATACACCTCTATTTCTTTAGATCTAAAAGCTGTGTTTCCAAGGTAATGTTCCCACACAAATTACACAAGGAAATGTTTTCATCGTTTCCTTTTTTATGATGAAAATACCTTAAAAAAGAAGCTGTTAAAATCAAACATTAAGCATGTCTTGTGTGATGGTTAAGGTTAAGAATATGGGTTTGAGGGGGTGGCAAGTGAGGCAGCTTCTTGATTATTGAGACAACTTGCTTCTCCGCCAACTTCCCTCAAACTCCTGCTCCCTGCCATCTCTCTGAAGATACATAATTGCAGTTTATTACCTGTCTCTTATTAAAATGAATTACCATTTTAATGAGACTTTGCCAGATGGCGTCTTTGTATGATACTGGAGGCTGCTGCAGAATCAATGCTGCAGACAAATTTAAGAAATATTTATTGAAAGCTGCTCCCCTTCTTTCACTAGTTTGTGGACATGGAGTAGTCTTGCTTTGCCAGACCCTCCTCCAAAGCAAACTGAAGGAGGGTCGGGCTACTCCAAATAGCAATTGGGGATGGGAGGAAAACGTGCGCTGGCTAAATGGCATTTTTTTTAAACCAATCAGAATTGTTATGGGAGGCGCTAAGCTTTGCATGGAGACGCTGCAAAATAGTGGCGCAAGAGAAAACTCAGATTGGACAGA
>NC_045735.1:10236569-10239937 GCF_008692095.1 Etheostoma spectabile | reverse complement strand
AGCTGTCTCAATTTACCCTGCAGAGAGCTGAGGAGCAGTCAAAAGTAGTTCTTATTAATCCTCTGACTTTAAAATTCCAACACAAAGAAAGAAGAAGGAAACGGAAAATACACTCGTCCAACGGAATAATCTGAGGCACCGGAGCAAACGTCAAGGTTATAGACTAACATGGAGTGACAGTATTAGTACAACATGTGCTATAGTTCATATAAGGACAATTGTATGTGCAGTGGGCATGTATTAACCTGTGTCAGGGAGATGAAACGTAAGTATTTGGTATAAGCTAAGGCAACAAACAGCAAGATCAATTGCTTGCAGACTGTTAAAGGTCGGTGGAAGTGGCTGGGGAGGATCTATTCTATGGATCAGAGCTGCAAATGAGGATTATAATTAGATAGCTTTATCTCACTGGCTCAGCCTTGGTTAAAACTATGTGTGTGTATGCCTGTGTGTGTGAGTGAGTACATGTTTGGTAGGGGGAGGTGGGTGGCACTACAACATCAATGGTAGCAGCAGGGGAGGTAATCAAAATGTTGGGCACAAAATCTCTCTCTTATTCATGAGTCATTTGAGGAGGTGTTTACTCCGGAGTGGACAGTGGCAATCTGATTACACAATATCAGTGTGGGTGTCAAAAGGCCAGGGCTTACATTTCCTTCCCAAACTCAGGCATCCACTTTGAACAAAAGCTTGACATTTCCTCGCTACCTCAATGCTGCTCTTTTGATTTCTCTGTTTTCCTTTGTGATAAAAGAGAGCACATAACAGCTAGAGGGCAACTGAAACAGAAGAAAAATGTCTGGTACGGTCACTGGTGGCCACATTTTCCTCTGGGAGGAATCCTTTGTGAGGACGTCCTGTCTATATATTGAACCTGCCCACCAGTCAGCTCTAACAATATCATAATGAATATAACTTGTTTTTTGATGTACAACTAAAGATGTAAATACATGTATCCACAAATTCAAATCATGGTTAGATTTTGATAAGAGTATTGCACCAATAAATATTTTGAGTATTGAACCCTATATTTCAAGTCTCTAAGTTATTTCACACGCTCCATCCACTGTAATGTGTCCGCACATTGGTTAGCGAGGGTGAGTTTGTTATTACGTGGCTTGTTATCTACGTTGCTTGTCTATATATCTAAATGTTAGACCGGGGGAGAACCATTACTGCTTATATCACGGTAATGTTCCTGCTGTTGCACCTATGCTCTATGCATTGATAGTAGCAAGTTGGTGTGGATGTGGAGCCAAAATCCCAAATTATTTAATTAATTGGTTAACTGAGGAAGCCATTGTTTTCCTACACTGAATGCTCTGACAGCTTCACCACATTGGCCTTGCTTTGGCTGAATGCTTCTTTAAAACAGGGATCAGGCTGTATTTTCTCCCCATCTCTTTTCCTGCATGCAGTGTGAGCCAAACTGTCTCAAATTCACACTGTAAAAATACATTTACAGTAATAACTCAGTACAAACAACACAGGCCAGACACATTCATCATTTTATTATCTAGCCACAATTAGTGTTTTATCCAAATGTACAACTTTTGAAGGGTGCTGAAAGCATGATTTAAATTAGGATTTCCATTAGTCTTTGTGGTATTGTCACATTAAGAGAAAGCATCTGCCTAAAAAACAATCCCACACTAGTGAGCCACTGGCTTGCATTATGCTTACAACTAAAAAGAAATAATAGTTACAAAGGAAAATGAGCACAAAAGAAAGCACAAAAATCCTTAATAATATTAATGTGATAAAAAAACAAAGTTTTTTTTGGCCTATGATTTTATATCACATTCTCTTCTTTATTAGCTTGTATTGCAATTATATCTGTGATGTGGGTTACTAATTATTTGACTAGATGGAGATCCAGGTTGAAACACATTGATTATTATCAGTGGGAACGGACCTCTAATGTGCTGGCTGTTTATTTCTAGACTTCCTTTCCACTTCATTGGATGTACCAAGGAGGATTTCTAAAGCATTATGCCCTCCCTGGACAAACATAGGGCACATTGGAGTTGCTGACCTCAAAGCTATTGTGCTCCAGAAACCTTATAAGCCTGTGTGACTGTGAACAAGTCTAAACTTCAGTATGAGCCATCATAGGAAAATCCCCACATCTAGCTTTTTTAAACGTAGCACAGGGATACATTAAAGATATTTTCACAAAAAAATAGTTTCTGAGCTGAGTAGAGACAGTGCAAGTGACAGGTACATGCAAATGAAAAAGTGAGTTCAAAGTCTTCCAGGAAGTCTTGCAGATCATATCTTACTATGCTGAAATGAAGCCGGTCAGACAAATGTGCTGCATTATAAATGCAGTTTTCACCTTCATTAATTCGCATTTTTCTTTTTTATACAGTGTCATTGCCAGTTTAAAAAAAAAAACGGAATGCTAATTAACCAGGCACATAAAGAAGAGAAAGAAAAACAGCAGGGGAAAAAATTAGATCTATAACAACTCAGTTCTCTGTGGGATATTGAGGAGTTCTACGGCCCTCCCTCTCCCTTGCTGTGGTAATGGGCTTTCTCTTGCTAGGCTGCCCAAGTACTGTATGTGTGTCATCATACATACTGCTTTGCCCATCACAAACTGTTGTACAGATCGACTCACACTTGTGGATATATTAATTATTGTATTGCATGAATTTATGGTCCTTTAGTGTACACAAGCTAAATCCTTCTAACCATTTAAGATAACTTCTGTAAAGCTAGTTTCTGTAGGACTGTAGTAGAAGCCATGCATATATGTTGTACGCTATATAAATGATCACACGCATGGATGTGCATGGCCCTCTTTCATGCATGTACAATACAAGCTTTTCCATCCTAAAAAAAATTGACTGGCGTAAGCAATATGTATCCATTAGCGACTTAAACACAAACTGCCTCCCCTGCTAGCTGTTTGATTATAATTAAATTACATTCTTCCCCAGGGAAAGCAGGAATCCTCATGTCTATGTGGTATGCCACAGTGGGAGCTAGTCACACACAACGGCAGAAAAGAGAAATACAGAGGGAATGACAAATTATAAACACGTGTAATTTAAATGATTAAGGCATTAAGAAATTGGGGGATAACTGCCGGGAAAACAAACAGCAAAGAAAAGTTTAAATGCGCAGCAGACATTGTCGCATCGTGAATGCTCTAAATATGCACAGCATTGCCTGGTATCTACTGTATCATGGTTGTCCTCAGCAAAAGCTTGTTTATCTGTTATGTTAGTTATTTACAGTCACAAACAATTGAGTGATGTAGGGTTTATAAGCTGATGAGAGGTAAGGAGCATTCACATTCATCTGCAGTTTAGACCATGGCATAGAACAATAAATGGGACCCCCCCCCCCCTTCCACACAC
>NC_045735.1:10219233-10236559 GCF_008692095.1 Etheostoma spectabile | reverse complement strand
CACACACACACACACACACACACACACACACACACACACACACACACTTCCAACACATCACTACTTCTGCCGCAGTGTTTGCACTTTCACAAGTTTGACAATCTGATTCACCTTAAGGACCGGGTACGAAATGACTTGAGATTCCTCATGTGGTTTGGGGGGGAAAACAGAGACGAATTTCAATTATTCAGCAGGATAAAAAGGAACAACGCTTTTGAATGTCAAAAACCAATTCAGGCAGGGAGGTGTAAGATGAAAAGAAGAGGAATATAAGCAAATAAAAGACTAGAAGACATCCCAAACTTGTTTAAATGAAGTCTAGAGACTGGAGACTAAATAAACATGCCACTTCAGTTCTGTTGTATGTTTCCCAGTGTGCTCGGAGTTGTGTTGTGTTATAATCTTTATTAAAACAATCCGTCTTCTTTCTCTCATAGTGTCGTTTTTGTAAACAACACATTCTCCATGAGCAGAAAAGAGATGCATCAAAATAAAGTGGTACATTGGATGTTTTGTTGCATTCTGTTTATATATTAAGGCTGTAGAAAGACTGGCAGTAAACAGTAGGTTGCTATTAACAGAATTTTGAGTATGATTTGTCATAATTTTTCCTTACGCCTCTTCTGCCTTGATTTCAACTGAATTCCTGGCTGAGAAGGAGCAGCCTCATTGCAGTATATAGAAAGTCATGGTTCTGATCTTGTGCTGGAGGGAATACTGGTATCCAATTCTCTCTGATATGCAAAGCTAACGTCTGGGTTTTTGAAAAGAAAATCTTTACACACGCTGTTTGCTACTTGATGTATCCTCATCCCCAAATCAGCACCAGTGTTGCTTACAGGCAAACTCTTTTGTTAGCTTTCGAAATGTACAATGATACACTGTCAGCATTAACTCAACAGCTTCTTAAAACCTTCTCTTGTTTTTTTTCCTTCTATTTGGCACAGGTTTCGGAAAAAACAAGAGACACGTAAATCCCACAACTAAGAACCTCTGCCACACCGAAGCATGCACCCTGAATATCAAGCGCTGATAATGAAGTCATTTGTTTGAGAGTTGCCAGGTCTCCCACTAAGGCTGGTATTCATTAGTCAGTTGGTGCCTCAGAAGAGGCTGCTTCCCTGTGACTCATGCAGACTATAATTAGCATTTAAGTACATTTCACCTGTACATGAAATATCTGACCATATCTTGAAAAGACTAAGTCTATATTTATTGCTTTTTCTACTTAAAGGCTTCACAATGATGGCAGTTCAGGAAACAGCTTTGTCTTATCACATTACCTTTGTCAGGGAAATTAATTTGCATTGGCATGCTGTGTGCCACATCATTGTGCTGTGTGTGATGCTTGTGTTTTGTTACTTTGTCTACCTGGTAAAAATGAATAGTTTCTCCAAGAAACTGCTAAACTAAAAAAAAAACGAGGAATAAAACTGCATATTTTGTTGAAAGTTGTGTGGATGGAAGACTTTTGTGAATCACAGAAGAAGCACAAGACTGACTCCTGTGACAGATTGCTTTCTTTTTGCCGCCGTTGACCCAAGACCTCAAGATTCACACTTCTATGTGTATGCATTTGACATCTTTGTGGGTGTGCATCTGAGCCTGTCTGTGTGAAAGACATATCAAAAATACAACTTACCATTGACAGTGAGAGAAACCTCCTTCTCTCCTGCTCCTACACGCTGGACCACAGCACGGCAAACATATTTCCCAGCATCTTCCTGTCTCACGGATTTCAGTATCAGGAGGTTCTCATTGCTAAGAACCTGCAACAAAAAAAGATGATCAAATGCAGTGACAGCAAAGGCACCTTCACATTTGAGTTAGCAACAAGGCAGTGTTATGGGAAAGAAAGATAGGCACCATATTATGCTTAAAGTGCACCTCTCCTCAATAATTAAAATCCAATTCAGGGTCTGAGCTCAGAGGAGTAAATGGGTTGGCTTTGGCCTTTGATGTTGACAAAAGGGAAGGTGCAATGAGTCTGAATTTGTTGATCAAATTAACAGATCTAATATGAGAACAGGTCTCAAAGAAACTGGGACTACAATGGCCTCAAGATCTTATGTTTAATGGACATCTCAAAACAGATGCACTATGACATCAACTAACTACCTTAAGTATTTTATATAAGCCACGGACATGCTGGAATCACAGAAAGTCTAAAACACAGGCTTTATCACAGAAAAGCATCTTTCAGTCTATTGTAAGCCACATTTTGTGACTGGATGTAGAACATTAGATAACAGTACAAATCAATATACACACCACTCCAGATCCCCTTTTCATCCACACTATGGTAAGAGAGGGATTTCCTGTCCAGGCACAGTTGAAAACAGCGTCAGATCCAAGATCCACCTGCAACGACTGAGGCTCCGCAGCCATGCGAGGACCAACTGTTAAAATAAACATCATTACCTGTCAATTTACTGCATGATACATCAATAATTAAGCAGATGAGGTGGATGTAGAGCTCAGTGTCAAAATATACAAGACCTTAACCATAACCATGTAATATCACGTTGCTCGCATTTCTGAATGCAGAATCGTTTAAGGAGCCACTCACAGTAGACGTCAACGTTGCGGCTGATGTTGGTGCTGCCAAGAGGGTTGGTAACCTCGCAGGAAACGGGTTCTGTAAAGAAGGAGTGGTCCACAATAACCTCATATGTGTCTCCAGAAACCTCCTTGATAATGCTTCCTCCTTTGGCCCACCTGGTGAAAGGCAGAAAAGCAGAGATGGTAAGAAATGCAACGAATGAAGGAATAGGGGAAAAGGCATTAAGACAGGTTTTCACACTGCCTTATGTCAATAGCATTCTTTTGTGTGAATACATCATCAATCTGGGGACAGTTTTTTTGTGCTGGCTTCAGCACATTTTTGTGGCAGCCCTCCATGCTGTGACAAGCTCCCCGGTGACTCGGAGCAGACAGCACGTTCCTCATTACGCCAGGCAGAAAGAGCAGCACAGAGTGCCAGCTAAGAAAAACAAATCACAGAATGACAAATGGGTAGCGCCCCCACCTATGAAGACGCTGGTTGACAAGTACTGTATTACACACAACAGCTGATGTTAATAAATTGACATGGGATCACATAAAGAACATCTGTTCATGTTTGTGAGTGATAGCTTCAGTGACGGGAACACAAACACTCCCTACGTGTTTAGGTGAGACTTATATGATGTCACGGGCAGCGGTGTCTCGCTCTGCGTGGTGTGGATGGCTCTCTGCTGCTACCACAGACAAGCCCCATTTATAAAACTGAAGCGAAGGCATCTGTGGATGTCTCGGGTCTCTTTGGAAAATTTAGACGGTGTTGTGGGACATACAGTGCAACACGCGTCTAAACGCTGTCTTCCTCCACAATAGAGACACATCTGCATGCTGATGTGGCAAATGAAAACAATGACAGCGGAACCGGTGCCTGTCTCCATTTTATATTCCTGCCAGTACTGAGAGCAGTTTTTACGGGATGGGGAACTCATTTGTTTTCCATGACTAAGCTGGCCCCATGCTTCACTGACATGCTATCATTTAAATGAAAACAGATTACCTCATTCAATCAGTAAGTGGAGTGGAGCAGAATTCTAATTGGGCTTCATGGGATTGTTTTGTGCTTTTTCTCCAGTACTAGATCTTTCAGAGTTGGTTTTTTGAGTGACAAGGATACAGCTGAGAGCTCCGCAACACCTGTGTTTCCTAAAAATGTTGAAAATAGGGCAGGTGGGTTTTGGCCTGTCTGCCCTTTTACATAACTGTTAGTATTACTTGTATAGTGTTTGTGTGTGTCAGCGAGCACAAACAGATATATAGATACAAACCCTAGATACTGTAGCCTTTGGATAGAGTTGTTTATACACACTTTATATCTGAAAGTCTCTACACAGAATCCTGTGTATGCTACATTCTGAAAGATTAAAAGAATGTGAAAAGCATTATGTTAATAATGATGAATGTTGATGTTCACAGATGTTAGGAGTTTGTCTCTAAATATCATTATGAATGTTTCCGCTGCTGTTTATATGACGATGAGGATAAAGATGATGACGATGGTATTAATTACACTGGTGGCGGTTGCAGTAATCATGAAGAAGACAATAACAACGATGATTAGGATGATGATGACGCCAATGATATTGATGATGAGGACGACAATGAGAATGATGAGGTTGATGATGGTGATGAGGACATCAACAAAGATTAAGATGATCATGATAGGAACTACACTGGTAATGAGTTCCAAAGTTTTGGTCTTGCTTAAGGAAATAACAGGTAAAAAAAAGGTCCTTAAGGTCCATTTGGTGGCTGTTCTGGAGCTTTCTATCATATAAAATGGTCTTCATCAGCAGATGGAGTTATCTCACTTGTTAAGGAAATGTAGACGTTGCAATTTTCATTTTTGTTTTGGAGCACTTTGAAGATTTTTCTTTCACGTTTGGCTTTAATGTTGAGTTTCAAAGTTCATTCTTGCTCTTGATATCAGCAGTTGACAACACAATCTCTGTTCTGGAGCTTTGGATCAAATCACAAATAGTAAAAAATGCTCAGAAAAACTCAATCTGCAGATAAAGATCATATGATATGTACAGGCTCCAGAACATCTACTAAAGGGACCTTTAGGTGAGCGTGCACACATCATACAACCGTGATGGTTGTGATAACTATGACCATTATGATGATGACAGCAATGATGCATCTATTTCAGTATGACACTGTTTCCATCTACACTTCACCAGCTTATTCTGTAGGAGTTTTAATAAGGTAGGGACAAATGTCCGGACAGCCGACTGCTTCCGAGCAGAGGATGTGGTTGCCAGTTTTGGGAGTCTGTGACGATGTTAGAGGGAGAAGAGACAGAGTGCCATCGTCCGCAGGGAGCATGGGAGCTCTGTTGGTGTGCTGGGCCTTGTCCAAGACTCATGTCAAAACATAGCTGGCCCAGGGTAATACAAACACCTGCATTCCCTTTGGGAGGTTAGAAGAGCCGGTGCAAGCTTACTCCGAAGCTGACTCGCTTTACACTGTTGTATCCTATTAAGGGATTTGATTCAGACAAAGGGTGTGAATCCTGCACTCTCAAATGTCTGCGTGTGTGTGTGTGTGTGTGTGTGTGTGTGTGTGTCTATGTGAGCAAGCACATGTACAAGGTGTATATTTTCCCACGTGCATGGGTCTGTAAGCCAACACTGATATATAGATAAACAGGTCTGCCGTTAATGGAAGCAGAGGACAAAGGAGACATAGAAGAGGGGAGAGTTTTGTGTTTTCTGAATGTGATTAAGGCAATAAAACAGTAACAATTAAATTAGGCAGGTATCTATGCCATCAGCCTCGAGAACCACAGTAAATCCGACCCACAGTTATTATCAGCATGGTTAAGCACAGCACAGCACCGTTCTATTCTCCCTTACATGCATATTGAAAGTGATGACTATTGACTTCTCGGAGGAATATAAAATAAATATGCAGGTTTAGTTATAACGTGCTTCCATGTTGACATGGACATAAAAAAATAAAAAATAGTAATTTCATGTTCTGCCAATTAACTGAAGTAAGTACAGATATTATATTTTAAAAGAAATACAAGTGTCATGTAGACAAGAGCTCAGATTGGGCCCAAAAAATCAAGCATGAACTGTAATTATGTGGGCCGTTAAAACTAACGTTCTCAGCTACAATTGCGAGTTGTTTGAACAACATAAATCTGTTTAGAATTATCTAAATGAACAATGCAGCAAGGACGAAGCATGTAAACTGCTCAAAAAAACTCGACTCTAGCTCCCACCCTTAGCCGAATAGCGTGAGTAACAGAAAGAGGCAGAAACATAATCAAAGCCTTGGAACCATATAGGAGACGTTCTTGTCTCAATCACTTAATTAATACTGTCCTTCACCACGGTCTGCATGCTGACGCATCGGCCACACTACCCAGAGCTACGGGAGATGCTGGAGAGACATAGCATTCTCCCCACCCAATTATGCAATGAAGTAATGATTAAAAAAAACTAAAATGCTTGATCAAGGGCCCAGCCCGGCACAAGGATAGTGGCGGAAAATATTAGCCCAACCCGGAATAACCAGATGACTTTTTTTCCTGACTTCTTGGATATGGCTAGCATTTTTTGTTACTTTTCAAGGTTATTACAGACGTTTAATGTTAAGTCCAAACTTTTCAAGGGAAATTCCAGCTTGTCAGGGTTGCATTGAATTGTACGTTTGCAGCTGCATTAACACACTTTAATTTAAGATTATGCAAAAGTGCTGTGACTTACACACAATGACGTCTTATGGTGAGGGAAAAGTTTGGTGATTGTAGTGTCAACCATAAGCAAACAAATAACAACACTGAGAACTTAAGTGTGGGGAGGATTGGAATGTTGTTTGCTCCAGTGCCATGCAAAGGATGGGGTTCTGCTGTTGCTCTGTGCATGGTTGTATGTGCAGACGAGGGACCTGATTTGCTTTGTTTGTTATTCTTTCTCTTCTCTCTGGTGGGTTCTTGTTTGGATCTGAGAAAACCCTCTGTGTCTTCATCAGAGGGTGGTTGAGTGATTGTGATGTATGCCAGTTAGCCCTTCTTCCATTATAAACAGTAATGAAGATGTTCCGACCCACTCGTCTTTCCCTCTCAGAGAATGTTGATTCCCTGAGTGCCGACTAAAATGCAAACCCATTACTTTTACTTTATTCACACTCCTGCACCACTTTCATCTTCTCTTCCAACCCCCGCCAACACACTATGTCCTCTCCGATCTCTTGAATTCCTCCCTATTTACTCTCCCCTTGAGTTGTGTTCTGGCAAAGGTTCAGGTATCTGTAGAAATATATCTTATTTCCATGTTCACGTTTAAAGTCAGACTTATTGAACCAGTGAGGCAAGCACAAGGGGTTGGAGGCAACAGAAAGCACCGTGCCTTTGACTAGTGCCCCCGCTATCTCGGATCTGTGTCTCAAGTGTCCATTGAATTGGAGGATGGCAAAGTGGCGCAGTGCACATTGGGAATGGATGGCTCTCTTGGGGAAGGAAAAGAGGCCATCCGTCTAAGAACTACTCTGTCCTTGTGCCATATCTGATCTGGGGTAGACAGAGTGTATTAGCACTGAAAAATGGCCTCACGCTGCTTGACCAGCTTCCTGCTCTCCTCTGCAATATTGCTCTATAGAGGGGAAATTTGTGGGGGGCCCTCCCTAGACAAAGCTCTAAAGCAAGCATTATGAGGAACAAAAATCCCCTGTCCACCATGCCCTAAATGCCAATGGTGCACGGGAGCCTTGAAGCTCTTGTATAAATTGCATATAAATCTAAATGGGAGACTATGAGACTGTGAAACTGATGGAGAGTATAACCTTGAAGTATTAAAAGTTATTAGTCAGTGTGATATTATCTAATCCTACAGTGGATTGTGTCAATGACAGAGAGCCATACAGCAGAGAGAGAGAAAAAGAAAGAAAGAAAGAAAGAAAAGAAAGAAAGATAGAAGAAAAGAAAGAAAGACGGGAAGAAATAAATTAGAGAGTGGGAAAGTGGCAGTTTTACTCTCTTTAGATTCAACATACAACCTTTTTTACACTGTAGTTTGTCAAACTAAAAGAAAAAGTAATCTCAACCGCCATTGCCTTTTAGCTCTTGAGACCCAGGGGAGAAGTCTGATTCCAGCATTGATCTAGTCTCATAACAATAGAGGTGAAATCCCTTTGCAGGTGCAATAGACGTCCTGTCTATGCTGTGCACCTACACAATCAAATACAAACCTTGTTTTCCACAATATCACTGCCCTCCCTTCTCCTTTCCTTTTTCAAAAGGGCAGAATCCATCAAAAAAGGCAACATATCCGTTTGCACCTGTGAGTGTGTTGTACATCCATTTCATTTCCCAGTACCATTACAAGATTCAGAGCTGGCCAATTCCCTTTGGTATCGATTTCATTCCATTTATTTTTTGCTAGTTTTTAAAAACCTCCCACACAGAAAAACATCTCTTGACAAATTACATGAGTATTACACTTCCAGAGGGCTATGCAAGACTTTATGAGAGTAATTACTGTCCATTTTGTTGTTTCATCTCAATAGTAGAGGAATAGTAGTATATTAAGGTTAGCAAAACTGCTGCACGATGAGATTTTGGTAAGCATTTCACAAGCAAGGCTGTTTTGTCCATCTATTTATTTATTTATTTTGTTTTCTATTTTTTCAGTCTAACTTGATTTGATGCGTGCCAGTTTGTTTCATCTACAACTGTATATTCAGTGCGGTTATTTGCCTAACAATATATGTTTTGGATCATAATGGAATCTACAAAATGTGACTGCTTTGTGGTTTTGAAGTAACCATAATTTAATAATTACTATTTCATTTACTTTTTTAAACAAGCCAATTTCCAAGGATTTGTGTATATACTGATGATGATTCTGCATTCAGTGCACAATGTGTGTATAGGGCCAATGTTGAGCCAATTAACATTGTGTCTGGTGAAAGGGTTGTTGAATACCTTTCCATACCATCCATACAATATCAGGTATGTATGGTTAGCTTAAGCATGAAATGGATCTATGGATGTACTAGGAAAGATGCTACAGGGTTTTATTTGTAAAGTAGTTTCAGAGATAATTGAAATCCCTTATTGTCTATATTTCTTAAGTGAAAATACAATGAAATGTAGCTTATTTCAAAGACAACCTTCACATAACAGCCAAACTGAAAACATGTTCTCAAAACAGTTAGCACACATAGTGGAAATAAAATTAAAACTGGATGGGGCTTGCCTAGGTTATAAAGAGTAATCTTTAAATCATTCAAGTGAGCTCCGGGTAATTTCTATTTCTGTATAACCTTCACATTCTTGTCCTAAAACTACTGTATCTCGGTGGCAATTTCTCAAACATGATTTCTTTAGTTTGTAGTCTTTTTGGGACATTTGAGTCATTAAAAAACAAATACAAAAAAGGGCTTTAATTCAAACGTACTGTATGTGCAGTCGGCAATATTCAACCACAACACACACACACAAAAAACACTAGCAGACCCCTAGGAGGAAACCTGTCTTCCAACTGTATACTGTGGAGCACAACATAATCTAAGAAAAAGCTGTAAACTTGACAGCTTCATCAGATGTCATGCACATTACGTTTACAGCTTTACTTCAGCGCACTGATGGACATTTAATGTTAAAGGGATGTGATATGACCGCAAAGAAAGCAGCTATGCAACAAAGCCCTGTATTGCTTTGCTGCAACCCAGTAGAACAGACAAGGTTTCCTAAGGTATACAGTATTTTCTTTATATTGTATCAGCTTGACAGTGTATTGTTTTTCTACACTTCATTCTAAACTGTGGGCAGATATAATGGTGCCACCATGGCATCACAAAAAGGTGCCTGGTCTTTTTTTTAACAATACATTGTAGAAACTGACTTTATGTTGAAATGTATTATCCACCAGCAACATTGATGAGAGAACACCTTATTTAAACTTTACCACCTTCTCTTCCTATTTTACATTACATTGATCATTTTTGTGCCATCACGACTTGCATGCACTCTCAAAACACTTTTTCTTTTTATAATCTCACCTGTAGAGTGTGACAGGAGGGTTGGCCTTTGCAGAGCAATGGAATTTCACAAGGTTGCCTTCCAGAACAGGTTGAGGCTCCACTGTGAGATTGACTAGTGGGAGATCTAAATACAAAACATAGAGACACAAAGACAACCAATTACAGAACTGGCAGCCTCCTCAAACTGGTGTAGTAAACTGCATGCCAGAGACAAACACCAAGTTGTTGACATATTCTGTGGTTAAATAAGGCTCAGAAAGAAAAAAAATATATAGCAGAATTTTTGCAGAGAAGACAAAATAGACACCTTATAAATAGTTTAGAAACCACAAAAGAAAACAGCCAAAGACACTGACATGCAAATTTAATTTTTTGTTTTATTACGGGGGGCCTAGATTTTCCAAATGTGTTTTCATGCAACCCAAAACTGATTTGGCAGCCTTTCATGTAGCTGTATCACACATACAGTACTGTAGGTAAACAGGCTCTACTTTAAACCACAAGGACAAAGTTGTTTCATTTGGATTATTTTACAACAGGCTGTGGCAGCGTTTAGAACAGTTGTGACATTTTATCACAGTGTGTGGCAGCATTTTCTCCAAAATAATAGACACTCCTGAATAATTTGATGCCCTATTTGTTATTTTCTTTCCACCCACCCAGGAGGCCCAGACATACTGTATTTCACAGGTGTGAGAGAGAACATATTATTTTTATTCTCATACATTCATTAGTAACACTCTAAGGAGCGAATCAAAGGCAAACTTTACTTGATAATTAGTTTCAGTAAATGGCAATTTGAAAACAGCAAATAATCCATAGTTCAGTACACTGCAATTAAAACAATGAACAACCTCTGTGATACAGTACAAACAAAATCGTTCTTATAACAACAAGCATCAGATTATGCTAATTTAATAAACAACTTAATTCATCCTAATTGACAAAGGTGGGAATCTTTTTGAAGATACGTGTTAATTTCCATATCAATCCCATCCCATGTGAAACAAACAGTTATTTACCCCACATACTCAGAGAATTGGTGAATTCTAAGTAGGTGAAGCTTTTTGTCAGGGTTTCTAAAAAGAGACTGGTAAACATTTTGTTGAGAGCTTTAAATGTGGCAAGGGAAAAAAATGATCGAACTGATCGACACATGACCAGTATTGTTTAAGTGTACAGTGTATACTAATTTTAATGGAGAATTGGGTTTTCCCAATTAGACACAACTCTAGTTAGGGTTAGGGTAAGAATACCAGGGTTAGCCAATCAAAGGCAAGGCAAAGTTGGGCAAGACATCCCTTCACCATCCTAGGAATTGCAAATTTGCTCCCAGTATATACGGCTGGAAAGAGCCAAACAGCCTCCAAGATTTACGGAGGAGGCTTGTTTGACGTCAGGGAATACAGTACTGTGAGGGTTTTCTTTCCGGGTTTGGCTACTGGCATCCCGGGGCTAAGTCAGCTAATAGGACTGCTGTCCAGCTAACTGAGCTAACTAGCTGCAGCTAACTACAGTTAGCAGTTACTTTAGCAATATGTAGCCTAAAGCTAACCTTATCCGTCCAAAACTCGTAAATCACCTTGGTACAGTATTTACTGTTGTCAAAATGGTTTTACAACATTTAGGACACCGTTTGACAGTGTAATCAAACTTGTATATCTTTATGAGAAGTCCAAACTGTTTCACTTTACTTGAGTTTAAGGAAAATATTCATGACATAATCATAATGGTCTTACAACAGCCAATTTTAAAACCATCCACTTTATGACAGTTTAATGTAATGTTATCACATGAAGCTAAATATTTGCTTGAAGTTTGATAATTAGGCCTGGTATGACATATTTAAGATGATAGTGACAGTTTATATTGTCTTGCTTGATATCAAGTTGTCATAACACAGATACTGTTGTTTTGGTTAATGTTGAGTTATCATTAAAAAAAGCATCTCAAACAACGTTAACTTTGCATTCAAATATAATTTAAAATAGCATCTAATGACAACAGCCATAAACATTCATACAGACTCCTTCATGTTCATGACAAGTCATAACTCCTACAGTATCATGTCAGTCTTATGCACACCCTTTCAAATAAAGTGTCACCCAATTTTCTCAAAATTCTCATTTTAACTTTTAACTATATTTTGCAGAATTGGGTACTATTTAACACATACTTAGAAAAACGTATGTACAATCCAATATGTAAGGCTGAGTTTGAATAGAGTATTTCTATACATATTTAACACTACCTTACCAGAAAGAATATAAGTATTAGCAAGTAGTAACAGAAGTATTATTCTAAAACACTAACAACTGTTTTTTAAGATGTGTGCCATTTGTGGTACCAGTGGCATTAGATGAGTCACATAGCGAATGAGCTGATTCTGGTTTTGGTCATGATGCAGCCATCTGTTTCAAAGGTGTACTAAGTATATCTGCTCTGTGTTTAATAATACTAATGTACCAGCTAGGGACTCTGTTTGGATTTAGATGAATAGCAATGGTGGGAACAGCGATCCACACAGAATTAAATAAGCACACAAACACTACTGTAATGAAGCCAAACAACACTGTGTAAAGGTATGGAGAGTGGTCGCGTGCGTGCGTGTGTGTGGGCATGAAGTGTAGGAAAACTGCTTTTTACCCTGTGGCTGTGCAGATGCTCTGAGCTGGCTCAGCTGCCACAAAGCCCCAGAGAGAGGGGTGATCCAGGTGCAGTATTCCTCCCTACTCACAAAGACCAAATTTCCCATCAGGAGACTTATTTCCCTCCTAGACAGTTGCCCCCCACCACCACTAACCATCCTACCACTTTCAATCCATGAGCTCCACCTGTGCCAGTTCTCCCCAGGCCAGTAAAGAAAACAAAAACATTGTGAATCCCATTAGACTGAAGGCCACAGTGAACCAGTAAGTCTCTCCACGTACTAAGCAGCCATCTGTGTGTGTGTGTTGGTGTATTTGCATGTGTAGGCACATGTTTAAGAAGGGGTGTGTGTGCATATGAAAGGGCATGTGGGTGTCATAATAAAACCTATTATGTATAAAAACCTATTATAATAAAAACCTATCCATGCCTTGAACAGCAGTGTTAGCTGCCCAGTAGCTGTTTTCAGCATTGCAAGCGGGTAATTGTGTGGACAAAAATGTGGGCAGAGTGAACCTCAGGGGCAAAATGACAGATGTGGAAGTGGTGGAGCAGGTAATAAAATCCAGCAAAAAGCTGAAGAGTACAGAGAGAAGCAGACATGAGAAGAGATCGAGGGGGATCTGGAGTTGTGTTGTCTTTGCTTATGGACACAGCATATGTGTAGCAGCTAATTCACAAGCCGTTCTTACTTAAGGTGTTCCTATACTGTACTATTTAATTATGCCAACCTTTTTCTCTTGTCTTCCTGCTAAGAGACTTGTAAGGACACAAATTCTCATTACTGTCAATCCGGCTTCTAATTAATGTTCTTTTCAATTGATCTATGCTTAAAAACGGACCCTCTCTAAAAAAGAACTCAGTCCCACTCAGCAAGGGGTAATGTCATGACAACTTTACTTCTATTTCTAAGTCAGATGAGAAATTTGTTAGATAGTTGTATTTCCCTGAAGAACCACAAGCAAAGACAGCCATGGGAGCAACAGCTGTCAAATGTCTGACAGCAAAGGTTTTGTGTGTGAATTAGGGACGGTCTCTTTTCTAACCCTTGACCCTTCAGATATGACAGACATCTACTTAATTAAGAAGTCTATTTGCCTCTTTGATGTATAAATGCATGAGCTGCTGAGCGAATGCAATTGAGGCATCATGCAACAGCACATCAATATGCAAGATTCTTAAATTCTCTGATTTGTCAAGAGAGTAGTAGCGAGATATAGAGAAGATGGGTGGATGAACAGGATGAAAACTGGGATCTTCCAACTTCTTCTTATGGAGACAGTGCCAACTTAAATATTTTTTTCCCCTTTCTTTAAGCTCAATTTTCAATCTCTCTGGGTCACTCTAGACAGCTGTTCTCCAGTAGGATCAGCCTTAAACAGCAGGAATGTCGGCTGCTGAAGGTTAGGGAGGCTGCTTGTGGGCTATCCGCTTGTGACTTATAGCCTAGCAACATGGGCACACTGACATGATCTGAGTAGAATACTTGAGGGGAGAACAGACTGACTGAGAACCTGAGATCCAACATATTGATTATCATATATTCAGCCATTGAACAGCAAATAAATTTCAGGTATAGTTTCAGTTTCAGTTTCATGAAGGCAGATGTTCTGCTATTTAAACAGCAGCTTAAATGAGCAGCGCTGCATTCCTTGTAGCACATCTGTCATCAACGTATTGTTACTGGTACAATAAAAAGATAGCAGTCAAAGCTTTTTTTTAAAGCGTCGGCTATATCTTCAGAGCATTGGTAGTGTGATATCAGCTTTGCAACATAATTAAAACTTCATTAAATATACAGAAAAAGTAATGTACTTTAATGCACAGAGCCTTATAGTGCCCCCTTACTCTTACAATCTTTTCCTCTTACTTTCCAATTTGGACATCTGCCTTTAGATGAATTTGCCACTATCTGCTTGATTAAGCAGGGTGAGCATGAAGCTGCTACTAAAAACCAAATCCTCCCCAATTGCACATCTGCATGTTCTTTATTAATTAGTCTCAACAAATGGCATTAATTTCCCCCCACATGGCTCAGCTTGTTTGCAATGCAAACACACAGAAAACCTTGGCTTTGCTCGTCCCTAGTGCATTCATTTCCCACTATGTATTTGAAAGCGTGTTTCTATGTGGGGCAATGCGCTGCAGATATGCAGCTGGACTAGAAAATATTTGACGAATATTTCAAGTTGTGTGATGAGTGGGATGAAACTGTGGCATCAGAATCATATTTCATTGCAATGCATTTAATGCCGCGGGCTAGCAGAGTTTAGTGATTAAAGTCCGAAGGACATAATGCAAGTTAAGCTATGCTGCTGGAGAAAAACAGCATCAGGGGGTAGCCCCCTCTTTGCTATCAAATAATTACAGTCTGCTAATGGACTGGTATGGACAACTGAAGTCAGCAGTCTATCCAGGCTACTGAATCACCTCAGTTGGTTCTAAATCCCTCTCATTTTGGTAAAATCACCTGTACAAACAGTATTTAGATGCTAATTTGTATAACCCTTGGTCAGATAACTCAGTTTGAACTTGTGTGGGAAGGAAAATGCTGAGGTGGATGTACATCATGAGCATTAAAGTGATGATAAAAGAAAATAGCATTGTGAAATGCATTGGATTTTTGGCTGGTTTAAGCTGTCAAGCAATGTACGGGTTGCTTTTAGATTACTCTCATTTGGATTGCTATAAGGATTGAGCTGAAAGAGAAAAAAGGCACCTATACTTAGAGGTGAGTGGAATACAAAATGCTGAGAAGGGCAGACGGACTGAGAAGATTTTAATTACTTTGGTTGCCGTAAATATTATCTCACTAATACGGTCAATTAGAAAACTCTTGGCAGGGAAATAGATGAGGCTATTAATTCTAAATATTGGGACTTGCACACATAGAGACATGCAATAGGAAATACCAGCATTTATTCAGAAGTTGTTGATGCTTAGTATCCACAGTTCCAAGGAATACGCAACCAATTGAGGACATTTACTTATTTGCTGTCTTACTGAGAATTAGATCAGGGCATCAATATCAATTTAATCTCCATCTTCAATACAGATCTATGACACATAATATCAGAGGAATATTTGCAAGGCATTAACCCTGTATTCAATAGCTGTCAAATCATAATTTCCTACTCGTAATTAGGAAAAGGGAAATGAAGCGCTTGAAGGTGAAGCTCGTATCACTGTCCAATCAGTAAACACAAATGTTGCTCTCACAAGACTGTGTGCTTTGAAATCATTTCTAAGTATAGTTTTTAGCAGGCAAATTGAACTTTGACAAATACTTAACTGTACTTTCCACTTTTGACATCATACCCCAGACTAAAAATTGGCTAAAAGCTCTACCCAAAGATCAAAGGGACTTTAAGGCCAGTAAATTATAATGTAACTCAATGAGATCTTGGAAGGACAGAAGTGGTTGTAGTGTGCACTCTAGGCTTAGAGACTTACTGTATTCAGCCCTCACCAGGGTCCCATTTAGACTAATAGTAGCTGTTCACAAGAGACATCCATTAATCCCTCCATCTTTCTTATATGACTGGTGCACATTGCAGCACCACTTGTAAAACAGGACTGTACGGCAAAGGAACATGAAATGGACTTTATTATTTGCACTAAACATGGCAATCAATTATGACTGTTTTGAAAATTAATCATACAGTTATGGCAACAATCTCTGTCCATGACAATGTGAAAGGTTTTATTTTTTTCATTTGTTTCATTTTTTTTTCTCTCAAAACTATGACTGCCCTTTTTTAATTTGCTATCAAAAACCAAAATGTAGGGTGACCTGTAGTTCACGCGGTAGGGCCTGCGCTACGCCCCATTTAGGTATAGTCCTTCGCAGCAGCCTGGGTTCAAACCCGACCCGAGACTCTTGGCTGCATGTCATCTCCCCTATTTCTCTCCCTTTTACTGTCTCTCTTCAGCTTCTCTAATAAAGGAAAACAAGCCCTAAAATGACTTTAACAAACAGACATGCATAGAAGTCAATTAATACATTTACAGTAAACTAAATTTAGCTCTTGAAAATGGCACTTTTGATAGCTCTTCATATGTGGACGGCAATTCTCTGTGTTTTGTATATGTACAGTAAGTATATATAGAATATAGATGCACAGACGAAGGCAGCGTTTTGTTGTGCACAGCCTTGGACAATCACACATAATAAATTTTGTGCATGGCAACAACATATGTCACTACTACATTGCATCTCTCTGGGGCTTTTTCTTATTTGAATGAATTATGGCCAAACTACAGTATCATTTACAGATACAAGTTTGAAATGTTGCAGAACAGTAACTGTGAACCTTAATAGAATTTAAATCCAGGGGTACCAAAACAAAGTAGTACCCGAACAGACTTTAGCGTGTTAGAAGCCAAAGGGATAATTACATTTGATGGTAACATTTGATGGTATCTAACACTACAAGGATCTATTAATGACGAACATATTCATACAAGCGCTGGCCTGCTTACATATTTTATTTATGAATCAGTCTTGTTAAATCCTCAGCTGTTATTGCTTCTTGCTGTAGAGTAGAGGGAACACCCAGCACCATTGTAAAAAAGAGATGGTCAAGTGTTACATTTATTTTATAAGCTGACATGGAACGCCTGAAGGAACCATTGCCTTGATAGATAGGGTGATGGCTTTCAACTTCTCAGAGAAAGGCTCGCCATGGTGGGCAGAATAAATAGAGGTTTGTTTTCTGTTGCTCCAAAGAGGTTATACATGCTCTCCTATCTGGCCTGTTTCTAATTGGCCTGTTTGGACTCTCAATCTTTGTTTATTATTGTATGAATATTAATGAATGAGCAACAGTTAGATGCATTTTGAGTAGTGTGCAACAGTCATTTTTCCCCAGATTCTGAAAATTGGTAAAATGTATTCTGTTGACAGCTATGACAGTGCATATCTATGGGTAACATTTTACTTGAAGGTACACTGTCATGAACCCATGACACTGCCATGATGCAGTCATGACACATGAACTCTAACCCTAACTTGTCATGACAAAACCTAATGACACTTACTAAAAGAAGCGTTCTGTCATAAATGTTTACAGTATGACCTGTTGATAATGTTTAAGACACGTTCATGACAGTGTCATGTCAC
>NC_045735.1:10211424-10219223 GCF_008692095.1 Etheostoma spectabile | reverse complement strand
ATACCTTCAAGTAAAGTGTAACCCATTTATGTTTTTTGTGTTTTGGATGACGTAATTGAGCTGTTTTCCTAAACTGGATTATTATTTTGAATGAGAACACACTAAAATCAAGTTTGGGGAGTTTTGGAGCGTTTGCAAGTGCAAAAGGATCTTTATATCAATCTGTTTGGCTGTGGAGTTATCAGTGCATTGGGATATTTGGTTGGGGGAAGATGAGAGGAAAGTGTGTTTTGGTGTGTGTTTGCTTTGTGCATAGGTTTTTGTCATCTGCTTCCCTGTGTTGTTGGTTGAAGGTGTTTGCTCATTTGAGAGTCTGCAAGTCTATACTATGTCCAGACTAATCCTTCCTCACTATAGCTGTCCCAAATCAGGCTCTGAATCCTCCAAAGTCTGCATTTCTGGACTAAATATTTTATAACAGCCAGACAAAGCCTGAACCATTTAAAAATATTATTCCCCAATAAATAGTCTCCAAATTTGTGCAAGAAACCCACATGTCTAAATTTGGAAGACATTTGAGGTCTTGGAGTTACACGTGGAAATTATATTGATTGTGATGATGATCTAAACCATCTGATTTGGTTTAGCCTGTCCTCAGATCCTTTACAGCCTAACAGTTGGCTGCAACTTTTGGATGATTCAGCCCCTGATTTAAGATACAGATTTTGTGTCTTCATGACAACCGCAGCTTCCCATCAATACTTACCACTCGGATTTCCTACCACACCACCTTATGTAGAGGGGCAACTACATAAAGCACACCTATCCAGACCTAGGTGGTGTTTGGTCCTTAAAGAGAAGGTCAAGATTCATCTGCTACGGTTCCCCCTGCCAGGGCTCCATCAATTATTCATCCAGCACCTGTTTTTATTGTTAAATAAAGACTGCTTCTCACTAGACTTCTCTTCTTTGCAATGTGCAGTGCATTCATATTTAAGTAGTTTCCAGATTTCCAACCAAAAAAACCTAAAAAAATCCAGATGTAAGTTCCCTGTGGAATCACAGATTTGATGTAAATCTGCACTAGGGCTGCAGCGATTATTTTAATGATCAAATATTCTACAGATTATTCCATTGATCAATCGGATAAGAAATGCTTTTCCTTTATAGTAAAAAGCAATAGTAACTAATACAAAAGAGAGGTTTCCTTACGTTAAAAACAGTAAGCGGTAGGAGGAATCGTTTCAGCCCTAATCTTCACCAATGCTTATATTTCTGTATCTTTGTTCAAAAACATGACGTTTATCAGATGCTGTTGTTGAATCAAGAACTTTGTAAACAAATTAGGTAGCACTGAAATTAAGCAAATAATGCCCAACACGAATGAATCAAAGTACAATTAGAGCATGTTTCATTTCAGGAGAAGCTTAATTTGAAATTGGTAGCACAAACTTTGGAGGCTCTGCTGAACTGTGCTGAACACTTTACCTGTCAAATTGGAGGAAGGGGGTGGGGGGGTAAGAAGGAGGGAGGGAAACAAGAGGCTAAGCCTTGTGGGAGACAATTTGAATCTCGACAATTAGTCTCTGCTGTCGCTCAGTTTGATCTCACACTGTGAAAAATGTTGTCGGGAGCTTTAATTGTGTAAAGAGCACATTTTGGAATGCTAATTAGAAATCCGCTGCACTCATTTTTCAGGGTTAAATCATACATTCAGAAGTGAGGATGATGCTATGATGGCAAGCATTTATCACAGACACATCATTATACGTGGTGACAAATCAGTTTACATGTGGGCAGACTTCCCTCTTTGACTGCATGACAAAAAAATGACGAGGACAAACTGCAAGGGTTGCAAACACTAACAACTGTTAATCATTTTTACTCCCGCGCCTGAGTTGTCCTGATCTTGCCGTGCCTCTTATGGTGCACATAATGAAAAGAATGGAGCCGTCAGTCATATTGCCTCTCTAAATAGCATTTTCTGCTTTATTAGTCATACTTAATGGTGTTGAAGGGGCCGTGAGTGATGCAGAATCCCTTTGTTCAAAGCCCCTCTCTTACTGTGAACGGTTCTTGATCGAAAAAAGATTCCCTGACAATTGAGGCTGAATGTGTTTTACACGCTGGGCTTACTTTCCCTATTTTAGAGGGGAATTGTGCATGCTCTTGTCAAAAAGATAGATGGCATGAGAAAGAAAATAAAAGAGGTGGAGACAGTGTGCATTGCGCCACAGCAGGCAGCTAGTTGGACCAAGACATAAAATCCCATTCATTTTAGATGGACAGCTCCTTTGATATTTTATCAAAGTGAAGAAAAAGAATAAAAAAAGTGATGCATCATCAATCCATCCTCCCACCTACATGGTATGAAAGCAAAATGGAAACCAATTATAAATATCCATCAGAGCCTAAAATGAATCCTAGATGTTTACAGAGTGTTAGTCACGTATGCCGCAAACAGTTTTACGCCTCTACATGTGAGAAATACCTTAAATACTGAGTAACGCATGTCACCTGCACTGATTGCTAAACAAGGTAAAAAACAATAACTTAAAAAAGTAAAGAGTAAGACGGAGGAGAAAGACACTGAAAATATTAAAGAGAGAGACGGAGAGGGAGAGGAGGTATGCTTACGCTGGATGTCAATTGTGACACTGGTCTCCTTTCCATTGGTGACTGCTTTGTTGGAGGCCTTACAGATGATCTGCTGACCTGTCTCAATGTTGGTAGGTGATAGGTAGAGCGTGCTCACAGTGCTTTCTCTCCTGCCATCCCGGAGCAAGGTCTGCAAAGAGTGTAGAAATTCAGAAAAGTTGAAAGTAACAACACAGGCAATTGTGTGGATGAAATGTTCAATGTTTCTAAATCTATACCATGTGGTTGGCTGGTCTGATAGATCACCTTGCTTCAACCCTAGATTTTGATTGGCATAATCAATGAACAGAGTCTCCAACTACTTTGAATTTGGGCAGTAAACTCAACATGCGGTCTACCCACAATTTGGAGTCAAATATTGGTTTGCATCTTCAATAGATCAAATTTGGGATTCTAAACTGCTTAAATGATACACAAACAGAGAAGATAGATGGAACAAACCGTTCAGCAGATAAGCTTTGATGGAGCATGTGTAAAACTAGGAAGAAACAACAACAAAACAGCAGCAAATTCATGAATCGCACATCTTGTCCCTCAGGGGACCACAGGCAAACCCTCAGAACACTCTAGCCTGTAGTTTTACTGCAAAGCTGATTGAAAAAAATAAAAAGTAGAAATATGTGTTTTGAGCCTCTTTTGTGTCTGGAGAGCTGCGCTCTAGTGCATGGCTTATCATACTCCACAAAGGAAATCAATCTTCTTTTCAGTGTTCATCCTCTGAGCCCTACATTGTGGAAGCCATCTGGAATCGCTTGGTAGCGCTTACTCTGCCCAAAATGTCTGGGGAGGGCTCCAGGAGTCTATGTTAACCAGTGCGGGGCAGAACAAAGTCACTGACTAGAACAAATTGCGTAGGCAACAGGGCACAGTGTGGTCAACCACAAAGTCAAGATGCATTTCCCTGCCATCTCTTTACAGAAGGCTCACTGTTGCTTTGTGTTTTTGAAGAAATCAAAGCCGTGTTATAGTGAAGTACATCAAACATGTTCTTGATAAAGAAACGTAGCTGCTGTTTTGGACCAGAGGGAACTCACGGTGGGCTTGCCTTTAGATTAGCTTCACAAATATATGGATCGCTTCTTGGACATTTCCTTTATTTGGATTCTCAAAACACACAATAAAGCAAGAAAAAGATGTACATGTATGTAAATGAACATGTATAAAATTAAAACTTTGGAAAGGCACAACAGGTAAGTTGAGATGTGTTCTCATAAAGTTCAAGAAAGCTAAGCAGCATAATATATTTCAACTTCTATAACCACTACCCATTTAATCATTAGTCAAAGTGTGGTTCATTGTCAATTTACAAACCAGTGGTAATGATCTTTTCATTTCTCTACTTTAATGCAAAGCTTTCTTTTAATTAAAACTGTAATAGAACTACATGCCCATCTCTTAAGTATATAACCTTCTGAATAATATAATTAAAATGTCATGTACATGTAAAACCAGACGTCATGACATTTCAAAGAGAAATCTTTTAATCTAACCACTTCAGAGTTCAAGTTCTTCCGACACAGTAGAATGTCTGTAGAATTGGATTGAGGATAATAAAATATTTTTCTGCATACAGTATTAGTAAGCATTTCATTAGTATAAGGATATTACAGATGCCATCCATGTTTCTGTGAAACACATTTGTATGTGAACAACCATGAAGGAGAAATTCATAGTGCCTGAGTCACTTGCAGAGCACATTAGCTGTCAGATGTGGGATATGTCAATGTAATATCCTTTCTGACACAATCAAGATTGTTTCCCTCGTTGCTCTGGACCTGTCTGAAGTCATTAATCTTAAAAAGGGGGTTAGCTGGCTGCTGCATTGAATTCAACACCATGCCACATTACAAATTGATACATTTTTATATCGCTGCCTGGAGCCTATATGAAGAATACTTTTAACAATGCTGGGAGAAGTGCAAAAGTAACAAAAATAAAGTGCAAAAGTAAAAGATTCAGATGGAAAGGGTTACAGGTATATTTAAAGCTTTATCTGGTGATTTCTAACCACTAGAAGGTAAAGCCGACCAAATACACAGCAATATACCAAATGATTGCTTATCAAGTTGATTAAATATTAGCAGCAACAGGGGCTTCCTACTGGTTCTCTCTTTTTGACAACCTGTTAAATTCAGATTTGATGTGTACTGGATTTTAGTCTTGGTATGGGATGTGCTTGTTACATTATCTCTCTGCCATTTACCAAATTTTGCATTTTGTTGTGGGGGTATTATGTGTCAGTGTAGCTTTTATTTTGAGATGATTGTATTTTCTCTTACAAAAAAGCACCACAGCTACCAGAGCATAACAGTAGTTGACCTAGCTTGATTTAAAAAAGCTGCAACTGCCAAGCCAAATGTTAATTTAACAGGAAGGTGACCTGTCAGTAGATGACCAGACAGTGGCTTCAAAAAGCCTATCTATCTGGATTATCTACTAATTAAAAAAACAGCTGAACCAAATGGCTTATCCACTAAATAAAACTTGGTGTGCTGCCAGCCAAGCTTATTTACGGTTAGCCCTAAACCGACACTGTGTTTACTTTGAACCTCTATTCTACTCGCAGACCTATTTTAACGGTGTTGTTAATCCATGAATGAAATTTTAAAATGTATTTTGCATATTCCAAATGTACCAATAACACTAAATTTTAAGTTTTCTATGTTTATGTTTTTGGATGTTTAATTTGTACAAAAAAAAATGTAAGGCAAACTTTTTGCAAGATTGTTTAAGGATATTTAGTAATCATGAAGGCCAATGGGTTTATTAATAATATTTGGATTTCATTTCCATTCTGTAAGTATTTTCATAATTCTAGATGTGCTAAATTCACCAGAATTACAAAGAACTCACCGCAGAAAATCTCAGGACTGTCTTCAAAAGCACACTATATTTAAACGTCTTTAATGTGGTACCGATTATCACCAGTGGACAGTTAGAGGGGGAATGCCATCCCCCTTGTTAACAAAATGAACCAAAATGCATGCCCATTGTTAACCTGCCATCGCCCCTCTCCATCACCTTGAGTAGCAGAGAGAGAAAGAGAGCAGAAAGGGGGGGTTATTTAGTTGAAAATGTCAGTCGGTCTGACTCATTGATCCTTTATTTGACTGAGGTTTGTACAATTTAGAATCTATAGCCCCGGCCATGGCTCTGAAATATCATTAGCATACTTCTGCTGGGTATTGACATCGGGCTCTCAGTGGTGCTGACAGACAAAGATGGATTTCTAATTGTGACTTTTTTTCTGAGTTCCACTCCCTTTTGTCAATTTCGCCTTGGATCAATAATATATAGCTGTATAGCTAGAGGGAGGGGGGTTTATGGCGGTTCACTAGTCTTGGGTGGAACCAGGCTGTCCCATCGGTTAGAAATACTTGCTAAATCACCCAATGATTATCGTATTATTTTTGGTGGCAGCAATTGTGGATTTGCTAGTTACTATATAAAAATCACATATGATTAAATTACAAAAATAAATTCAACAACAATAACACAATAAAAAATAAAAATAGTAAGTTATCAGTCAGCAACTTTGCACCATATGCCTATGTCTCGTAAGATTTTGTATATTATATATTGTATAAATAGAATAGATAGTACATACTGAAAGATAGTAAGATATAGTACACTGTCATACTAATTTTTAGTAAAATACTACATTCTACTACTCTACATTAAAACACATTTGCTGGATGTGGCTGTAATGTCTTCAGTCCAATAAAGCACTGTAAGAAAGGTAATGTCTTGACGGATGTGTTTGAGATAACGCTTATTTTTATATAAAGATTAATACTGACCAAGGTTTTACAGGATGAAGAGGAAGGAAAACTACCCCAGGGATGGTGTTGAATTCAAGTAAGCAAAAGTGAATGTTTAATAAATCACTAAAATTATGGTAACCCATCCACAGTCCTTTGATTTGATATCAAATGTCTCTCTAGGTTTTATTCAATCTGTCATTTTTAATTCTGGACCACCCAAGGGTTTTTTATTCAAACAGCTGATTGCTTTACCATTATGTATTCCTCAATGTAGAGGAAAAAATGTACTTCTTTATACCATTATGCTCATTTTCAGATTCATAATTCCAGTTGCAGACAGGGGCAAATGCCCTGCAACTTAAGAAAACACATGCAAATAGACAAAACACAAGAACATTGAGAAAACAACTTCATTAATTTGACAATGCATGCGCAGCATTCAGCAAACATGCTGCAAATGCATAAATGTGTTGCACATATAGATGCAAACGATGCAAAAAGAAAAGCAGACGAACCCCAAAAGCAGATGCAACAAAAAACGCTGCATCCAGTTTACACAACATAAGTTCTCAAGGCCTCTAGGGGGAGCGCTAAGTGGAACAGCTGGATTTTCGACCCCACTGCCTTTTGTTAGTGTCGGGTATGGCTGCAGCCTTGAGACCTCCCGTTTCATGTCTCCCGTCCATAGACTGTAAATTCAATTAATATTATTATTAATATAATATATTAATAATAAACAGTCTATGCTCCCGTCTCATGCCCTCCTGGCTGCTGCAGTCCCCGAGCTTTGACTTTTCAAAATAAAAGCTTGTATCTGGTCCGCTATGTCTTGTACTTTGGTGTTTTGGATGTTTTTGAACTAAACAGTACGGCAATCGTGCTAATGAATACAAAAACATTTTCAGCAGTTTTTTTACTTACAACTTGATGGAGTTAGCAGTTTTGTGTTTATATGTGCGGGGGGGATTTATTCAGTTTGATAAATCCCACAGTCTCTACAAAGCTATAGCTCAAATTGGCTAGCTGACTAAACAGGGAGTTTTTTTTTGTATTTCAAGAGCAAATTGCTCCACAACATGAATACAGATTGATCATTTATTTTGTTGGTAGCCGTTGTTGTATAATCACAACGTTACACTTGAGGAGGCCTACACTTTAGTGATGTGCCTTTTGGACCTCGAAATTAAACCCTCTCATTTAATATGGCTTAAACAAACTTCAACGTTAAACGCTGATGCAGTTTTAAATGTTTTATTAACACAAGTTTACAGACACGTCTCTGCTGATTGAGTATCACCTGTGACCTGAGCCAATAAACTAGAGGCCCAAGCACCAAACGAGAGAAAACAGTCTATGATCTCAAAGCAGCTGCACACCGTTTCACACCGTTGTGAGATTGAATGTGTCCGTCCTCTCTCTCTCTCTCTCTCTCTCTCG
>NC_045735.1:10210995-10211414 GCF_008692095.1 Etheostoma spectabile | reverse complement strand
TCTCTCTTTCTCTCTCTCTCTCTCTCTCTCTCAAAGCTGTTCCACTTAGCGATCCCTCTAGTGCCTGGAGAACTTCCGTTGTGTAATCTGGATGAAGCGTTTTTTTGTTGCATTTGGTTTCAGGGTTTGTGTGCTTTTCTTTTTGCAATGTTTCGTATTTGCAGTGTGTTTATGTAATTGGTTGTGTTGTGTGTATCTGCAGCACCTTTGCGGAATGCTGCGCATGTATTGTCAAATTAATGAAGTTGATTTTTTAATTTTCTTGTGTTTTGTCTATTTGCATGTGTTTTCTTAAGTTGCAGGGCGTTTGTACGTAATTGTATTAAGAGGTTGTACCAGAATAGGTTTATGTGTTTAATTTTCAGAAAACACCATGTATTTGTTGTACTGCACATTGTTGCAGCTCCTCTTTTCACCCT
>NC_045735.1:10177469-10210985 GCF_008692095.1 Etheostoma spectabile | reverse complement strand
AGCTCTCTGTTTTAGCTACAGAGTGAGGCCTCTCACTACTGTACCATCTTTGTTGGGAGTTGAACACGCGCAGTAAGTACTGCTAGCTAGTCAGTTGAAAAGCATGAGGGAAAGCCATGCTAGCATCTAGGCGAGCATTGTAACGTGTTACAAAGTGCCGCACGTTCGTCACGGAAGTAAATGCTGGCCTACTAAAGAGCTGTTTGGAGCAGTTTGTGAACAGAGTTTTCTGTTGGAGATGGTAAGTCCCTTTGGGGGGGACTTTGGGCTTTTTTACTTTGTAAACCTATAACGTGCGCAAAAAGATATATAAAACAATAGGGGAAAGCCAAAACGCATAATATGAGCACTTTAAAACTGGTACAACTTATTTTTATGTTTAAAGCTATAATGCGTAGTTTATATCGCCCCATGAGGAATTCTAAGTAATGACAACAACCCTGTTGGCACATCCACATGATACAAGCCTTCCAACAGCACCCACCCCTCCTCCATGCATTTGCTAGTGACCAAGGAGGACGAGGAGGTAATTACCTTCACTTGATTTTCTGTGTGTGAAAGTCACACAAACGCAATCTTCTGAATATAAGAATACTGAGAAATACAGAGAGTTTTGTGGAGCTGATAGTCTTAATTAGCTTTGTAAGAACCCTTTTGGCAATGGCTTGAATGTTACAGACGTTCATTAATATCTAAAAGTTACGCACTAAAGATTTAATGTAAAGAGTCATTTGACAATATTCTTCTGCTGGGAAAACCACACCTGTCTCATAATGAATACACATTTTAATAGGCTACTTTTTGTAAGTATTTCCTAACCTATTACTCAATGGGTGTGGCGAATTACAGAGTAGACGCCCATGAAGGATGGAATAAAAATAATGAAACTGGGAGGCAGAAAAAGCAGCTGCTTTTAACACTTGTAGTAAAGGGTTGGGGAAAATAAAGAAGTACTAAGAACAGAAAAGGGATAACAGTTTCTTAGGCTAAAACTTATATCAATCAAAAGTAGCAACTGCATGTAATCCTGACATTAAACAGCAACATGATTTTACTGCAAAGCTGAGAGGGTATGCAATAAATAAGCATTACATGTCATTATTCTTTTATTTTTTTAAACCTCCTAACAGTGAGATAAATTCCCAGTCTCCTGCTCACTTCTCAGCCTGCCACCAGAGCATTCAGAAAAATATGTAGCAGATTGGGGAAGGGAATATATCATGTTTTCAAACGATTTGTTGTACCATTCCAGTGCAAAGGTATCATAGAGCAAGTGTGCACACTTCCAAACCACAGCTCAGACCTTGAGGCTGCGTATTGCAAACAGTCCTTTGCAGTTTGCCACTGAGCAGCTCCACTGGAGCAGACGGGAGATGAGTTTTTGAGGGAAGAGAGAACATTATTCATTAATTTCCTCGGCCCACATTTTCCCAGCTTGTCTTGTTTTTAAACCATTCACCTTACTGTAAAACACTTCTGCCACGTAATTATTTGAAAAGCCCTCTCCACAAAATAGTTTGTTTTCTTCAAAGCTACCTCCTCTAATGATACACAATGCATCAATTCTGTGTCTCTCTTGTATGGTAAAACCAACAAACATTTTTACTAAGCGATAGCTTTAGTCATCCACTTTCTCTTTGACCACTGGTCCAGTAAATAGTTTTCTAAGAGGTCATATAGATGAGCTTTTTGAGACCTTAGTGGGAAATTATCTTTGGGTCGGAACTATCATTAGATATGACACCATCAGGAAAGCCATTTCTGTGAATCCACCACCACATCTGCTCACATTAGTCCTTTTGATCTGGGGGATATGAGAAGACCATCAGAGCAAATGATTATGCTTACGAAATGTCCCCGTACTGCTCTTCGAACCCCAAAAAACTCATCTTCTTTTAATCGAACCCATTGCTTTTTAATGGTAGGCAATAGAGATAAGAGGGAAGAGGGACATACTTGGGCTCAAAGCAGACAAGGGCGTTCCATCAGCTACTAGCACAGAATGTCCTCATATTTGCCTTTGCTCTGAGAGGAAGTGAAGGAAGGAAACACACTCCCCTCCCACCATTAGCAAGCGTTACCTCAAGCAATCGCTTTATTCAAATCGGCCTTGTGCCGTACCCCTGTCCAATCAAAAGCATTTATCTGCTCATTGAAAAAGCCGATAATGGGATGAGGCAGCGCAGGGAGCAAGGGAAGGAGGGGGATGTGTTAGTGCTCTGAAGTGCCTGGTGTCTTTATGTCTTTTGTTTAAATGGAAGTAGAACAAGACAGTGTTGATTGCATGATTAGCCTTAAGGGTGAATGTCAGTCAAGAGTCTTTGGGTCAAGTAATCATTGCACCACGTTGGTGGGAACAGTGGCTATTGTGTGCTATGACATTAAAACTGGTAACACGGTCTGTCAGTGAGAATCATACGTCACCGCTAAAAAAAAGCTTCAGACATGTTCCAGCACGGAAAGTGACATAGTAGATTTTATAACAGGTTGGAGAAGATAAAGAGAGACAAATGCCACGAAAGGAAGAGATCAAAACCAGAGAGAAACATAAAGTCACTGATAGTTCCCCGATCTTGCCATCTGCTTTTCTAAGTTATTTGTATACTGGGGGAAAAAAGGCCAGCCATCTTTTTTGGAATCAAAACACAACCTGGATTTTCAAGGGATTTCATTTCAAAAAGCAGCCTGGAAGCTGAGGCAAACGCCCACCAATGACTCAGACAGTCACTCTGAAACATCTCATGGGTGTTTAGCACTTTTGCCGATTTGCAGCAAAGCAAGAAAGGCAAACATGTAAATTAACAGTTTTAATTCCCTATCTCAGATAACTTTTATGAAAAAAACTGGTTGAATGAAAGTACAGCCACCATGCAACCCTCTCACTTCCTTCCACCCCCACCCTGTCCCCAGCCTTCAAACCTGGTACGACACACACCTCTATGCTTACCTTGGAGTACATCGCCCCGTTAAGGACCTCTTTATTACGTATCCAGATGATTGAGGCTGCTGGCTTGGCGTTGTCTGCATGGCAGGTCAGATTGAGTGGGTCACCAGCCCTTAGGCTCACCACCGGCCCTCCACTGATGACTGGGTCCTCTGGGGGGACTATATAGACACAGAGTAAGACAGGACATTAGCCTCATGATAACCATATGATAATTAATGGGTTGCATGGACTATTGTATGAACCACATAACAAGACAAAACAAATAATAGGGATATCAAAATTAACGCATTAATAACGAGTTAACACAAATTCCTTTCAACACCACGCCACTAATGTTTTTAACACATGATTAACGCATGCAGGTTTTGTAATATTGCTCCGTAGTTTGGGAAATCAGGAAGATGCAGCAGTAACACTGTGGACAGTGTTGCCAACTTGGCAACTTTCTTGCTAGATTTAGACCCTCTTAATGACTTATAAATATAACCAAATATAGTTTGCATTTATACTGTAATTCATTCCTATGCATGCAGTCCACAGATCCTTGATTAAACACTAAACAGCGCTGCTCTCTTCCCCTCTGTTCTGTTGCGCAGCAGCACTGCGCAGGAAGTCAGTAGGGGTGGGTGGCTGCCAGCAGCCGAGGCGAGACGGTGGAATGGGAGCGGGCCTTAACGGGTCTAAAAATACATCCATGAACAGGAGTGGATGGCTACCAGAAACAAAGCTCCAGAAATGAGTAAATAAAGGGTCTTTTGAATAGCAAGTTGAGTTTCAAAGCCCTTCCAGATGGTTCGCTCCACAAGACTAAATTTATTTGCATTTAACGTTACCGTCGATGTGAACGGAGTTACCAACAGTGTGATCGAGGCTCAAATATCACTTGAGCATTGAAAACTGAAAAAAAAAATCCATTTAAAGGACATTTAGACTGATAAAAAAAAAGTGAGATCTATCCAGTTTAACTAGGACACTCGTACAAATAATTGTGATAACAAGAGACACCATTTTGGTTTCTTGTATACAAATAATCTACATGCCACAGCTATGGTTCTTCATTCAGGGAAGGTAATGACTTCACAGTAAGAAACAAATTTACCCTATACTTAATCAAAAACTATCTTAAATTAGGTGGTGCGGTTTGTGGCACACAAAGCTTTACACAAGTCACAGCATGCCTCTCTGAAAACAATTAACTCTGCCACTCAACTTTTTCTCAGTCAAAGCAGATGTGATTCCCATGCTATACATACAATACACAATGCCAGCATTACATGTGATTCAGTCTGTGTATAACCCACACAGATGTACATTTTGCAAACAACAGAGAGAAGAAAACATCACAACAGTGCTATATGTGCATCTCAATAGCACTGATCAAAGCCCTTTTCCTGTTTTACCCAAGAGCTGATCTATTTGTTTTTCTTTTTTTATAACTGAAACTGCAGTGAATTATTGATTGACCTGAGTGCTCATTATAATGCAGATCTGGGGCAAGATGAAATCAAAGGCTGCAGGCAGCTGCCATATTCCCCTGCAAAAGTATCATGATTGGAAGGAAGGTTATTATGGGTTAGATCTACGCTGTCAAACAGCACTGAGATGATTGAAAAGAGAGAAAATGTAATTAGGATACTGGTATGTACATTTAATGACAATAAGGATAAAAAAGGTCTTTTATGGCAGACATAAATAAGCATAGTGCCAGAAAAGTTTCATAAAGTGTTTTATGTTGCTCACGCTCAACTAAAATTATTGACAGAAAATGTACTCCACAGAACGCAGTTTTGGTTTGAAGTTGCTGTAAATGTGTTTATAAAAGTATCAATCAAAACTTCTAGTTTGATCAATGACTAAGATAACTATTTACTTTAAAGTTATAATACTTAAGATTTTCATTAAAACAAACCACGTTGCGAAATATGGTTGGCATTTTTTCAGCGAAATCTATTCAATGTATTTACGTTTTTTAATACCTTTTTTTAAAAATGTTTTAGTATTAGTGGCAGAGTCCGTTGGTACCAACCCAGGCACTCATTTTGAATGTTAACACTGCATTGAATGGGCATTATCAGAGGTAATTAGCATCATATGGGTTAGAAGGGGTGGCACTAGCTAAGTTTGCAGAGACTTGTGTAGGTCCTGGGCATGTGTGTGTATTTCCGGCCTGTGTAATGTGTGTAGCTGTAACAATATAGTGGAAAAAAGGCAATTTCTCCTTGCAGGATTAATAAAGTATGTATTCTTGTCTTCTAAGCCCCTTATCATCTATATGGTAAGGACCATGGAAGTCCCTTTTTCAATGCATCCAATTCAAACATTACATGGTTAGGTTCATGCAATACAACTACTTAGTTAGGTTAAGTAAAAGCTCATGGTTTGAGTTAAAATATTTACATATGTGGCAGTAGTTAAAAACATTACATAAGAAATGTTACTTAAGAAAGTTAACTTACCTAGCCTACGTAAGTAGTTAGTATGTCAATTGACACCACATAATACAGTGGTGCTCAAAAGTTTACATACACATGCTTAAGTTGACTAAAAAGAGGAATAAAAAAATCATGTTTTGGAAATTTATTTTAATACCTAAATTAAAAAATGAGGTAAATCCAACCTTTAAGGACACCAATTTTCTTGTGAATGAATAACGTATTGTAATAAATAAATGTCTTATTTAAATACAGGGGTCATAAGTATACATACCCCTATGTTAAATTCCCATAGAGGCAGGCAGATTTTTATTATTAAAGGCCAGTTATTTCCTGGATCAGTGATTATGCATCCTGATAAAGTTCCCTTGGCCTTTAGAATTAAAATAGCCCCCATCATCACATACTCTTCACCATGCTTAGAGATAGGCATGGGATACTTTCTATAAAATCATCTCTCAATGCAAATCAAACCAGGTATTAGTCTAACTGAAATAAAACCATGCCTACTCTAAGCATGGTGAAAGTATGTGAGGATGTGGGCTATTTTAATTTCTAAAGGCCAAGGGAACTTTATCAGGATGCCTAATATCCTGAATCCAGGAAATAACTGGCCTTTAATATAAAATCTGCCTGCCTCTATAATTTACATAGGGGTATGTATACTTATGACCCCTGTATTTTAAATAAGAACATTTATTTATTACAATACGTTATTCATTCACAAAGAAAATTGGTGTCCTTAAAGGTTGGATTTTACCTCATTTTTTAATTTAGGTTTAAAATAATTTCCAAAACATGATTTTTTTATTCCTCTTTTTAGTCAACTTAAGCATGTGTATGTAAACTTTTGAGCACCACTGTATAATGTGTCTCCACATGCATCTTGAGTGACCACTTCTCTCCGGTTCTTTAATCAAGTAAATACACATCATTTCTGTTTGCAAAGACCAAATGCATTGTCGTTTTTAACCGACGGGAGACTGCCCTGTGCCTAGTCTACCGGAAAAAAGAAAAAAAAAAGAAGAAAAAGAAGAAATTAAAACAATACAGACTGGGTCGATTCCATGAAATGTTCCAATCAAACAAAATTGCAGATGTTTGAAGCACTTGTCTATGGGCTTTTTGAAATGATCAGACATCATGGACAAAACCAGCAGGTGCAAAATGAGAACGCTAAGCTTACACAGAGGACGTCAGTTGAGTAGGTGGTCCTTCAATGTGGCCCAAGACACATCCGCGTACACACTGCTAAAAGAATGTGGCCATATGCGGCACGGACCATATCCAAATGTGGTCTGTTAAACCGCATCTCAATGCGTCCTCAGTGCGACTTAGAGTTGTCCACTTGTGATCGGATCAACCAAGACACATGTAAAGGCCAGGTCTAAACAGGGCCACTGCCCAACCGGACCAGTAAATCTGCAATTTCCAAGACAATTCCCACTCACTAGTTCCCATTGTGTGTTTGAGTTTGAAATGCAGCGTTGATCTTGGCAGGCTCTCTTTCATCTAGTTTTCCTTGATATGCAAAGGGTTTGGAGGGGTAGAGGAATCTCAGGTCAGCACTCGCTGATTAGACAACAGGGTGTGCTGATCTAGGCAAGTGAAAAAGAATCTTTGTGAGAATGTGGTCACCTTCTGGTCCTTTATCAGCAATTGGGAACAAAGTCAAGGAGATCACATTAGTTTATTATTATGCTAAGAATAGAGCTACTGCATGGTATGCAAATGAGACAGGGAGCATGTGAAAGCATTCTGAGCCAGAAATCTCAAACAGCTCTTCCATTTGTCATTAAAGAAAATGAACAAAATATGAGGCTCAGCGATAGCACTGTGACAGTTGATTGCAATGATCCAGTGTTATTGGCTTTCTGTCAGTGCTCTCTTGCACACATGATTGAAACATTAATTAAATGCCAAACATATAAAGGCAACCATAAAATGTTTTTTTTATGGAGTGGGGGAGATAAGAAAGGATAATCTGACAGTATGTGACTGATAGGACTCAGATGTAAAGTTAGGAGATTTTCCTTGTAGTGCTCAAAACTCTGAGAGAAAGAGAAATAAGAGGCTTCTTTGCTCTCTCACAAAGGAAAATTCCTCCTCTACACATATTAGCACATATTAATGTCCTATAAATAGGTACTATAGGGTCAGAAGGTGACACCAATAATGAACGTAGATATAATGTATACCCTTGCAGACTGTTTTTAGTGAGTCACTATGACCTATAGTCTCAGTTATCTACTATGATTCACCTGTATGGCTTCCATTGAGGGATGTCAGTGTAAGAGGAGTTTATGATTTTGTGCATAGATGCACTACATAGCAGAGAGGAAGTCCCAGGCAGACCAAACAGAGCACTGCTACACTTGCAGGTCATGTCCCCCTGGAGGGCTGCCTGCCAGCAAGACACTGGGTGAATGGTGAACAGACAAGTAAGAAGAGGGACATGCCTGGCTGCCTCCATCCTGCATCCATACGTTTGTATGTTTCTCTCCTCCATTGTGTTTGAGGTCCTACTGTAAACGGAGGGTACCAATGTGGAGACAGTTTGTGCCAGCTTGGACATAAATTATTTCTGTGTAACTAGCAAAACTTTCAGCTGTTTTGCATCTTTTGAAATCTCCACCACTAAAATAGCATTTTACCAAGGCAAAAGGGCAGTTAGAGTTGATTGCATGATAGTTCAGTAAAATAACGTTTGTGCTCTTGTTCTTGGCAGGTGAAAGCCTTTCATGTTTGCTGAAGATAAGGGAGGATTTGACCAATAACTAAACATCCATTGAATACAAATTACTGACTAGGATAAATATAATTAAAATAGATATTTAGCTCTTTCTCTTCATCTGGGATCTTCCACTGATCCTGCCTTATGACTGCCAGGTCTGACAGTTATACAGAGGCCAAGCCTTGAACTTGAATCAGCCATCATCATTACTGGGCTGTTTGCAAACTCGGCAGTCCCTAATGGTTCTAAATTAGCTCTTTACTGCAGCCATTCGATGGACTTGGCATAAGTAGTGTGGTCAGTGGTACAGATTGATCGCTCCTCTTTAATTACATGGCTGACTCACTGCAAACCCTGCTCCACTTACTACTTTCTTCTTAGGGATAATGATGTAATATCTTTCAACAAATTTACATTCTCCTGTGCATGCACAGACATAAACACTGTCGGCATGCATAGACAGACACTGAAATTTACAAGCATTTCAGTGAGGTTTTATACAAATCAAAAATAACCACTAGATCAGTCACAAAAGAGTTTGTGCTTTTAATCCATGTCTGTATTAATTAAAAACGTAAGGCATCTGGCTTTAACTTAAGACTTTAAAATAGCATAAGATACAGCCAGTTTATTACTTTTAGCATGTGAAAGAGCTTGTTGTAGTTACTTTGACCCATAGATCATAAATGTGATGGTGGGTTTAAAGCTCAAAGCTGTAATTTTTCGTAGTTTGATTGAGAAATACAATTTTTCTGTCACAATGTACATTCCCTAAGAGTTTCACTATTTAGTGTTAAGGCTGCTAACATTTTATAGAGGTCAGTCACCTCACCCAGTCTGAGAAAAGACATTGTTTTGTATTTTTGCAAATCTACCAATGCTAGACATGTCTGAGTACAAACCCTACATTAGTCACAAGGAAAATAAAGGCACATAGATGTCAGAAAGCCTGGATATCAGGGAGATAATTTACTTTTACTGCAAAATCAAAGATATCCATAAATGAGACCAAGGAATATTGATGCGTGATTAACTTAACAGTGCAAGGTGGTAAGTCTGTCACCTGCAAGAGGGGCATGAATAATCCTTGGGGGTCTTAAAGCTGCCTTGTGTCTCTTAAAACAAATTAATTCCCTGAACACCGAACATAAAATTCCCCAAACACAAAACATAAAACTTGAATTTATGTGAGGGGAAGCTGATAACATGCACTGTAGTTGGCTGAAAAGTTCTCTTTAGTCTGGTAACGCCTGGTGATGCCGATGGGGAACCTGCTGGGTTTTTCAGGCCAAACCAATATTGGGGGGAATTTCGCGAAAGCAGCCGATGAAATCCTGTGAGTGTCCTGGCTTTCCAGGAGGGTGAGCAAGGGAGAAAAAGCAATTTGGGGGTGAATGAATGGGAGAGGGCTCCTCACAAGGGGGCTGGATGGTGCTGGGGAGAGAGGAGGCGGATGTGTAGCTGCTGTAGCGCTGTGCTTCAGCAGACGTGCCCTGAACAACAATGAGCTTCCTGACTTGCCTGTCTATCTATTTCAGAAGGATGCGTGCATGGGCCGCCTGTCACCCCGTTGCGACAGCTTGCAGAGTTTGTGATGGATAGATCGGGAAAAAAGAAGACAAAAAGGAGAGAAGTGGAATACCCAGAGCAGGTGGATACAAGAGACATGCGTGGCTCACTGGCCCAAATCACCTGCCCTCTTCAAGTGCTGTCATTGTACATCTGTTTGAAAGCCAGATGATCCTGAGCCATGTGTGTGAGTGCACACACACACACGCACACACACACATACATACAGAGTAAGAGTGAATGAATGAAAAGGGGGAGAAATCCACAAAATCCTTGAACTCGCAAAAACAGGATCACAGACGGCAATCACACAGGATGGCGGACTGTACAAAATGTATACACAAAAAAACAGCAGGACCGATTTCCAAGAAATAGTGTGCTTCGATATGGTAAAAAATAAACTGGGAGGGCATATATGGGATAGAAAGTGGAATTAGTGAGGAAAAAGCGAGGTAGAGAAAGACCGTGAATTAAAATGAAGGAAAAACACAACGTAGTATTCAAAGGCTGGAGTATACACGGACACATTTTAACATTTTTGCAAGTGAAAAACTTTTGGTAGTGTAGGTGTCATGATCTCCCAAATTAACACTGCCAAATAAAATGGAGGGATGGAAGGATGAAGATGAGATGAGGAGTGGGGAGATGCCAGAGCTGTCAAAAACGTGCAGAGCCTGCTCCTTCACAGCGCAGCCATGTGCAGCCCCAGAAGCTGCTCTCCACAGATTGGGAGGGTGCTGACATCACTGCTCACCACCCGACTGTGTTGCGATATATAGCTGTGTGTGTGTGTGTGTGTGTGTGTGTGAGAGCGAGAGAGTTTGAGGGTGGGAGAAATTTAATTTAGGATTCTGTTTCCATAAGAACAGTAAAAAAAAGCTTATTTCAAGGTCCTGCAAACAATTAGCCCCCATGGTGCTAGATTTTTCTTAATGCCAATCATTACTTTGCTAACAACAATTACAGTTAGCTGAAGCAAGCCTATTTAGTATGTAGTGTGAATTCAAATCAGCTCAGCACCTGTACGCAGTTGGTACTGTTGTTTTGCAGAGCACAGATGTATTTGTGTCATTTCTCCTCCTTCTGCTGAAATGCTGGGAAGAAAAAAAAATCCTACACAGTCTGTCTACCATAATCACACACCTGTTCACAGACTCTTTGATATGATAGATGTAGTTATCATTCCATCTCGTGTTTCAGAAATGGCAGAAAAAGCAGTGCAGTAGAAGTGTTAGTTATATTTTCTCCCAGAATGTCTGCCGTTTAGGACACCTTATCTCTCCCCATACTTCAAAAGAGATGCTTAGCTAGACCTAAATTAACTTTTGTAAAAGACATATTGGTTACGTACATGTGAGGCTCTAAAGCTTTTTTATGGGGATGTCTGAAATTGGCACAAACACACACAAAATTTTTTCAACACCACTCAGTATGAGGCATAAGGATATGAATATTCTATAATAATGATGAAATAAAGAAAAGCAAAGGCACAAAAAGTTTGTTTCTAGTTACTGTAAGTCATGAAAAAGTAATAGAACATCATTCCTTAAACAGCAGCAGACTGACTAAAGCCCGAAAGAGCTAACACACCATTCTAATAGCACAATAGACAGTGAAAAAAATTGACACAGCAACGTCTTAGACTTTGATGGAGACCAGTTAAGCGAATTAGAAGAACTTTTCCGGTGATGCCTGAGAATACTGCGTAGACTCAAACTGAGCTTGTCCGCAAGCTTTTCCTGACTATACGGTAATCCCTCTACTGTGCAACAGGAAGTTGCGTGGTTATGACACAATCGTTAGCCTATTTTTACAAAAACGGCTGCTATAAGGCCATAAGGTGAGAGACAAGGTAATGGAGCCTTTTATACATTGTTGTGTTTCTTTAGAAATGAACAGAAAAACAATTATTGCCAAATTGCACTCACTGATATATAGTCAGGCCAACAGTTGCAAATAATGTGTCTTATACAGACCCATCACTGGCCTGCGGTTCTTACTCGTTGTGAACTGTACCACTTAGTGAATAACAGGGCTAGAACCACGGACAGCAGTTGTGACAAAATACACACTTAGGGACCGTAAAAAAACGTTATCTGTGTCTTGTTTTCAGTATGACAACCTTTAATTCTTCAGTAGCTTTTTTGTTTTATTTTTTACCCTGTCCTCAAAGTCCACCCCAATACTAAAAGGATGCCAGTGTGAGCCTTGAGAAATAATGAATTCCGAATTATCCACAGAAATCGCTGGTTCAGCTTTGGCAATTGAAAACACCAAAACAAAAGATACCCTTGGGCTTTTGTGTACGTACATTGTTGCTGAAGCGTGGGTCCAAGACATTAACAATGCAGGAAAGAGAAAACAAATAACTTACACACAATGGCTCATTCAAATGGCATGCTATCAATTATGTTTGTCATAAGAGCAGCATCATTTTGTGTTCATGAATGCCTGTCATTTTGGAAGATCTTGTGCAAGGTCTTTTAATTTTCACCCCCTGCATAACAACTGCATAAATCTAACTGTAATAATGAAATGAACCAGATATGGGATCAAATGTAAAGCTGACTAAATAGTGTGCTGAAGCAGCAATAACAAAAAAGAGAAAATATATTACCACACACTCACATGTATTAATAACTGTTTACGCAGAAAAAATACAATTTTTGTTACTATTTCTATGAGTGTGCCTATCTACATTTATTTTAAAGATTATTTTTTGGGGCTTTTCCACCTTTAATGGAAAGGACAGCTAGGTTAGAAAGGGGGGAGAGAGAGGGGGAAGACATGCAGGAAATTGTCACAGGTTAGACTCAAACCCTGGACCTCTCTAAATCCATGCCTCTGCATTAACAAGGAATGATTTGGTGAGTCATACAGAAAATAAAGGACAAAGTGAGAGAAGGTGTGAAAGAAACAGAGAAAGAAAACACATTTAAGATAAAAACTAATGTATTAAAATGTCAGCAATCAGTTAAAAATAGCCCCACATTTCATTATGACATTATGACACATTTTCCTTTGTGGAAAAAATTAATACGCTCCTGATGTACAAAAAAAAAAAAACAGGACACAGTCTGAAAAACAGAAGTAGTTTTTCAGACCTTAATCAAACAATGGTGATCTCTTTCCCTTTGTTCTAGTGGTCCCCAACCTAAGGTAAAAAGATTAGAGCAAAGGTCTGGAGCTTTGCCAACTTGCTGCAAGGGATATAATTAGCCTCATGGGTCTTTTTTGGACCTGAAACCCTCCATTGCCTTTCTTCATGACTAATTCACAAGACCTTGATTCTCCTTTGGCGTCTGAGGGTAAGCCTGCAAGCAATGCAAATGCTCGGAAGGTTCACCATCTATTTTGCCCTCGGAGCTTATTTAATGAAGGAACTTCATTGTTGTTTATAAATGTTGTGATGTGTTTAGTGTTTTCCTCTTGAATTGCATCACTCTTGCACTTAAAGATTTGGCTGGAATAAATAAAAGTAAACCCAAGGCTTTTGCTACTTATTGCACATTTTCTTCTAAATAGGCAGGTGAGACGAGGTCACTTTGGCTCAACTGAACTGTTTAGGTTTCACGGATGAAGTCAGCAAATCACAAAAAAAGCATAAAGAGTATATATTCTTTGGCAGTGATTAAGGTCTTCCACTATGTGTCAGTAAATATTTATTTTACGTTATTTCCCAGCCTATCAAAGTCAAAAGAAGAGTGGTTCCTCTCATATGGCACATGGAGGAGCTTGGGCTGATATTGAGTTATGAAAGATAGAGGGGAGAGTTTTAGATTTAATCTGCTGTCAGCTCGAAGAAGGAAGGCTATGTGTGTATGTGTGCGTGTATGCGTGTGTGCGTGTGTGCGTGTGAGCATATTGTGTGCATACCCTATGTATTTGAGTGTTGTAGGTGTGTAAGGCCGTAGCTGTCTTCCAAGTCGATAGACACACTCTGTCACCACTGGCAAGTAATTGACAGCTTGGAGTTTGCAGTGACACAGGCCTTGCATATATTTCCTCCATTACCTTGCGTGCGTGTCAGCCTGCAGTTTTCCCGGTAGTGCATTCAGGACACAGCTAGCTCGGCAGGGGATTAAACAAACAACTTCTATTTTGGCTTATGGGGAGGGACGATAAACTCTCTCACCCTCAATCATCCAAATAGGTAATAAAGACTTTCCCTTTCTCATTGCTGATTGGTTATTTAAATACAGTAGGGCCAACTTCTGCACTTCCTGCTGCTGTACGTGGCTTGCAGTTAAAGTCAAGTTTCTACAAATAATGTGTTTCTTTGTTTTAATTACTGTGAGTAGTCGGTGTAGGGTTTGCCAAATTAGGAAAGCAGTGTCAAGGGGATTAAAGCAAAAAACACAAGACTCATTTGCATTTGTTGTGTATGGCAGCTGTTCACTCCTACATGTATGGAAAGAAATGGCAGTTTTATAAGCATAAGAAAATTCCAAAAGATACTAAGAAGGCTAGACAAATACACATTAAATATGATGTTTAACAGTAACATTAATTAAACCTAACATTGTTGATACCCGATATTTAATTTAGTTTACCAGCTGAATTTTGCAAATACATTAGCAATGAACTTACTAACATGTAGGAATAGAAATATTTTAATTCTTCTCTCCTTGACGATTCTGGGATTTCTGTGAAAAGCAATATGTCAGAGCATCTACACTGTTAAAGATTTTAAGAAGACGGTCATGGAAGGTAGAAGAGTGCAGTTGTGTTTTCAGCTCTCTGAAGTATCCATAATTATTCACTCATATCCATTTGCAGAGGGCTGGGCAACCAGAGAAACGCAATGCCGCAATTTGTCTTTTGCTCTCTCTTTTTACTCCTGCTGCCTTCTCTCCTACAAATCGTTACTTTCACTTTTCATTTGGCTGGATCAATAAGGCAGATCACTCGCTCGTGGCGAGGGTACTGCATGGCAGATGCCCCTCTTTCCCCTCTACTCTTTCTTCTCCTTATTACTTCTCTCTTGTTCTCGTTAGCTCATTGTCATTGACTCAAGCTATCTTCTCAATGATCCTCCGGTGAAGGGTGTTGATAGAGGCAGCAGGAGACAGGAAGCAGCAGCAGGAGACTTAAAGGGCCCTAAGAAAGAGACTTTAGCTAGCGATTGCACTGGTGAAATGGCATTGCTGAATGATAACCCAATGAAGTTTAATCAAGAACCAGTAACCTCTCAAGCTTGTAGTTATAATGAAAATGGAGGCTGCATGCAGAGGAAGAAAATTAAAGTGGAAATATAAGAGTCTGTAAAGGTTTAGTCATATTGACACTGTCTGCCAAATGGGAAACATTAGCATTGATTTAATTCCTTTCTGGTGGTTTTAATAGAACATATATCTTTTGTTCTCAGGATTTACTGTGTATATTTTAGGGCCTGAGCACCAAACGCCATGGCCCTATTGAAACTAAAGGAATTATTCTTTCTTTCTTTCTTTCTTTCTTTCTTTCTTTCTTTCTTTCTTTCTTTTTCCCGGCAAATGAATTACCTTTTTGAAGGGCTTAACATATTCAAAAACTCACCAAATTTGGCGGTCGCATCAAGTCTGGTGACAATTTACGTATTTTAAGGGTTTCGGGAATAGGCGCACAAAAATGGCTTGCTAGCCCCAAGATGCACATAAAGCTCCATTTTTGCTCAAATTACTGTTGCCATTTCACCAGGAGGCAAATGCAAGGACACCTGCTTGCGGCTGGTTTACACCTGCTTTGAAGAGGCGGAGAATTTTCTTTGCAAAATAGAGGCACGCTGTCACAGATGTTTTTTGTACATACCACGGAATACATAGTTAAGCCCACTTTGTCTTTCCCCCTCCATCTCTTTATGGGAAACTCCAACTATCTTCTTTACCCACCCATGAATGCATATGCATGACACGGAAAAGCCCAATATGCCATTTTCAGCTCCCGTAACAGGCCGTATGCTCTTTTACCTCAGTGTGGCCGGTACATGCCTCGCAGTTCTTTAACACGCACGTTGCGAAACAAATACGCCTGAAGTGGTAGCAAAAGGGTTAGTTCAGTACATCTTGCCCCTAGTGTACAGTATTATTGTTGTGAAGCACCACTTGTGTTAGGGCCCCTAGAGTTCTGGTAGTACTTCTGCCCAGGGCTTAGGCTCGAGAGTGTAGCTTTGGGTTGAATATTTGGGATGACGCATATAAGCAAATGGTCCTGAACACCTGCTTTTGTTCTAAGGAAATATTTCAGATGTCACACACATAGCTAAGACAACAATAAATTGTGCCCCTTAAATCCTCGAAGCACTTTGAATCTGGCATGAAACACTTAAAAACTAATGAGTGAGAAGCAAGTGACGCCAGTGAAGCCTTTTCCATGAGTCGCTTTGCACCTCAGGGATTTAGGGGTGGTTGGCGCTAGCCCAGTGGTGTTGTTTGAAATCTGTGTGTGTGTTTAATCCAGACTCACCCAGCACAGTGAGACGGGCAGGACGGGACCTCATGGCAGCCTGGACAGCCTGGCACTCAAACACAGCATCATCCATCAGCTCGACACGCTGGATTTGCAAATGATGCTCTCCTGAACCGTGGTCGCCAATCACTGTGTAACGAGGATAGCCTGCAGCGCAAACACATTTGTCCCTTTTAATCACCTTCAAAAGCAACAGTACTGCTCATTTGCCAAATTTCAAAGCTTTGCACACTTATAGCAACAACAACAAGATGCACAAGTTAATTAAATGTATACATACAGTACATATACAGTAGGCTATATGATAACATTTAACTTATTGTAAAGTTTTCAACTTTATTTGGCAAACTCATGTTAAAATACACAATATTGGCATGTTAACTGTAATTTCTGCATACAACTGGATAGCCAGATAATTCAAACAGCAGGTTATATTTTCATTATAGATGACTTTACAGGTGAGTATAGTTTATGAGTGTTCATTGCTAATTCTCTCACAATGCATTTTCATACAAGAGTAAAATATGAATAGTATAATACATATTTTTATAGCACTCCTGGCAATGTTAATGAGCTACTGTGAAGGTTGCTTCATTCTGCAGAATGTTTTACTGTAGCCGTAAACAGGAAAAGCTAAAGTTTGAATTGTTTCAGCATTACTCTGTGAAATGATTTATAGTTTAATAATGCAAGAAAGCAGAGCAATATCCAAGAGACCTGGGTATTTTACACAAGTCAAGCAAGATGGTTATCCCCCTAACTATTATCAAATTATGCATTGAGAGTGTGTTGTGGAGTGCATCTCTCCACCGGGGCAAATAAGCAGAAATGTGTTTGACTGAGGAGCTTTATGGGGTATTTCTCGTGCTTTTAGAGTTGTTTGTCTCTAAAGATCCCTTTTCTTTTTCTCTCACTCAATCTTTATAATTATTGGTTATACAGTATGTGGAATAAAATTAAAGTGGCTGTTCATAAAAAATGCACTTCAAAAATTTGTTACAAATTTCCAGCTAAGAATTGCTTTTTCCTCCAGTGGTCCCTAACTAATAGATCAATGATAAAACTAGTGGATAGGATTGGAGAATTGTGCAGCAGAACAAGCAAAAACTTTTCCAGAAAGTCTGTCAGTACCCATCCAACTGTTGGGTCATTGCCAACAAATGTTGGGGAGAAAAAATATTGATTTTCCAGTAACAGCTAGCCATTGACTCATGTTCACTTCAGAGATCTTCAAACACTCCAGTCTTTCACTGTAAAGGTTTTACAGGCTGGTTATACGTTTTAGCGGCCAAAAGGAACATTACAGACTGGGCAGGCTTATAACAGCTGTTACTGTTAACCCTTGAATTTGTCTACTGCAGAAACGCATTGTATGCCCGGATGTAAGTCTAATTAAAGACTTTTGCTTCATTGAATCCAGTTGCCTTTAATAGAGCATGAAGTGGGCCTCATTTTATGCTGGTGGGGTGCATTACAGCCGATTAAGCCACTCTGCATTTAATCCTCCTACGTGTAGCCTTTCATCTTAAGGGTCTATACAGTGGGAGCACAAAGGACAAAAGAACGCCTTAACATCAACATTAAAACTGGGGAGAAGATAAACAGTGGAAGGCAAAATGATTGGCAAGCCAAAAAAACTAAAAAATGAGCAAAGGTGGAAGCTGCACCAGTGAATGATTTGTGCAAAACTAGCTAAACACACTAACCAAACGCATCCCATACGAACACTTGGTCAGGACCCCTGGAGTAACCTTTTTAATGCTCTCTGTACCCCTTTGGCTTTATTTTTCAATGTCAAGGATTGGGTTTAGGTTTAGGCAACAGAACTAGCCTAGTTAGTTAGATTTCCGAAAATATTTTGGTTTGGATTAAAATAAGTACTTACATACGTACGTACGTTACATTACGCAACTTACGAACAGGACACTAGTCACTGCTGCTGTATTTGATGAGATCAGGAGTGAGGATGGGTTGACTAGTCATACAGGTGATAAAATGCTTCCTTTCTTTGTATTTTATAGTACATGCTACAATTTCTCCCACACTGTGTGGTAGCAAGGTTTCAGTAACACAGGTTTTCACAGTGTTAATAGAGACCTTATTAAAACTAAAAGCTTCCATTAATAACATGAATAACCAACTGAAAAAGAGCTTTCTGCTTATTCCCACTCAGAATAATGCCCAAAATAGAGGACACACCATTATATGCAAAGGGTCACCCAGAGAACCATTTTGCTTCAATTTTATGTTCATTGATGAGATTCAAAGCAATAATGCCATTACGGATCACAAGGGTAATGATTATTGCCCATTCTGAATGATGTGACCTTGAGTTGACTCCACCTCTACCTAGTGAGTGAGTGATTGTACCTACCCCCAGAAACAGAATATACTTCAAATGCACTTTGGTGTTGCTTGATCTAATTGTTGCAGGGCGTAAGCCATGTCCATTTATGTTCCACAAACAGATGATCTGGCCAATTACCTCATCTGTGCCTCTGGCCAATTAAGAATAATTTTGCTGTGTGAGGATATGGCTCTGTCCCAGTTTCATCTCTGTAGATTAGCTGGATCCAAAAGGAAAAGCAATTTGCATTTGTGGTGGATAGTAATGACAAGAATATTATAATCTAATTTTAAAACAATGGAAACATACAGTAATGTGTTTTTGTTACCTTATAAGCACCTTGACCATGCATTTTGTCAATATGACTAAAATTACATTGGCAGACATGAAGACTGATCACCTCTGCACACGTAATGCGTACCGATAAAGGGCCATTGATCTTAGATCTCAGCAAATTTCTAACACACAATGTGTTACCCAAAGCAAACAATGTAAAATAGGTCCATTAAGAAGTAATGAATCCATCAGAGGGGAATGGATTTTTCTTGAGGCTGGATCAATGGTGCATGTGTGTGTGTGCATTAAAGTATACAGACACATGAGGCGTGGCCTCGTGATTTATAGCATCACCTAGAACATGTTTCACAGTGTAACCACCGGTGGATAGAAACAGGTTAGCTGCAGCTGTGAACAGGTGACTGGTGTTCAATTTGCTCTCATGAGAGGCGAGAGTGACACATGCTTGCTGCTAAAGGTCTGCTCACTGTCAGCTTCTCCTCTCTAGAGCTCATTTGCCTTTATCCCACAAGTGCATGGCATGATGTATATAAACACTTCCTTTTCCACGTCTTTACTGTATGCACAGGAGAATTCACTTATAGCTGCTTTGTCTGTTACCATCATCATGCATATAGCAGATACTTTCTCTGTCATGCATATTCATGACATTGATTGGTATGTTCTGAGCGGTTGTGGGGCTACTTTGCTTTTCTTTAATTAGAGTGGAAACATGTGACACAAATAGGAATGAATAGGAAATTCAGGGACAGATAGGAATCATTGGCTTTTGTGCCGTGATTTCTTGTGCTGAATGGTGAAAGAGTTCTCTCGGTTTAATCACTGCTCCTGTGAATGGAAACAGGTCCCAGGCGGAGAACACAGTCGCCGACGCAGCTTCTTTCCATAAATTGCAGAGCAGACCTATATTATTGAAATGCTCCATGCAACATTTGATTCGTCACACTTTTTATGTATACAGCTGCCACTTTCCTTTCATTGTGTACATCTTGCAGTGGATGTACCGTCACTCTTTTACTGCTGCATGCATTGCTTGTTTATGTAGGCAGAAGTGATAAAAAGGACAGCTGTGGAGCTCTTTATTTGGAAGAAGTGTCATCTGTCTCAATAGAAGGCACTCTACCCCGTGTATGTATTATAGTGTTGATTTTAGCAACCCATTTTTTCCAGGCAGGCAGCTATTCCGCCTCATACAAAACACTTTTTTTCAACGGTTTAAGAGAGAAAGATCACTCCAACTCTACATCTTGGCCCTGATTATTTAACCAAAGCAGAAGAAGGCAATTTCGTTTCTGGTTGATCTACTGTAGTTTATTCACTTTTTGGTGTGGTGTCCCAGCGTTTTCTGCCTTTTCTCTGTTCTGTTCCTTTCTCTGGCTTTAAACATTGTGAAAATGAGATTTCATCTTATTTTCTTGTCTTGTTAAATCGATAAAAATAGATGACGATAAAACAAACTCTACTCTTCTTCAATTTGAAACTAAATACAATTGCGCTCTCTCTTCATTCCTCTCTCTCATTGTATCTCTAGCAATCATAAGTGCTCTCTCCATGTCTGCCTCCTCTTCCTTCAAAGGAGACTTGAAGACTGCAGGACCGTTGATTACTGCAACCTCTCAGTCTCCCCTGGGCCTGATAAGAACACGAAGAGGGAATAGGATGGCTTTACTGGGGCTCTGTCAGCCACTGAGGTTTAATTACTGACCACACAGGCGACAGAGCCTCCGTTTGTTAAAGGTCAGAGGGGAGAAGAGCCCCAATCTCATGTGAAATATTGATTAAATCGTTCCCAAAGAGACTTTTGTGTTTTAAAAAAAATGGTAGCAGTTAGATATTTTGTCACCTTGCCTCGAATTGCAATTACTCTAGCTTCATCAGTGGTCACACAGGGGTGGCATGCGAGTCAAATTATAATGTTCTAAAAGAAAGACCATGCCCTTATAGAATAACGCATCCTATTGTGTATAGAGTTCTATGTACAGATTCAAATGGATTTCTTTTTTCGGAAGAATTAAATTATCATTTCAGTAAAAGATGTGTGCATACTGCGCTTTTATGGATTTTCTCATTCAAAAGCTAAGTGCTTCAAAGGTTGTAAATGTTTATGTAGAGGAGTAATGTGCTTCCTTGAAATTCATCAAGGTCATGAATATACATAAAACCTCGATTGGTGGAATAACAAGCTTCTAAATAGTAGTCACTTTTACTCCAAATGAAACAATTAGGGCAATTATACATGAGGTGCGGTGTAATTAGAGGATGCCAGATACTCTTCAAAAAGCCATTTAGCAGTCTGAAGCACCAGTGAAAGACCAGTGCTCATATTGATTTCACATTGATTTTTATTCAGATTTTTGTGCTTCTCTGCCAAACAAAAAGTATAAGAGATTTAGGTCTGCATCTTACACAGACAGACATTTTTGATTCTGTTTGGTAATATTGAGTGATAGACTTATTTGTGTTTCACATAACACTTGCAATGTATAACTTCTTATGTAATACAATATTATGAGGCCTCTTATCTGTCTGTGGAGTGATCTATCTGGGAAAGGGTAGGATGTTGACATGTGGGGGCTTTAGATGACAAAAAGCGGCTATTTGAATATGACAGTTATATTAGAGAGTGTAATTAATAGAGGAAACTGAGGGTGGTGGAAAAATCGAGATTGACACACTCAAGGGGGTAAATGCTGTTACTTACCAGCGAGGTCTCTGCCAACTCCCAGGGCCAGGCCATCTTTGATCCATAAGACAACGCCATGGTAACCGGGGATAGTGCATGGTAACGTCACAAGCTGGCCTGCCACCACAACCAGATCCTGTGGCTGTTGGGCAAACATGGCCTCCACCCCTTTAGAACAAAAGAAGAAGGGAAAGGTTTGGTCTTACCCATTTAAATCATTACATCATTCTAATATAATCAGGAAAAGAGGGATAAGAAATTCAAGATTAAAGAGGGGAATAAGTGTGGCTTTACAAACACCTACTTTTAACGTTTCAAGTGCTAAATGAAGGGGAAATGAAGTGAAGTGCACCATATGCCCATTTCCACCAATTTCACTCAAACCCCTTGTCAAAGTTAAGTTGAAGGGCCCTAAAGGGTGATTTACAAATGTGGCATATTCTTTTACTATTCATGATATGGAGACAAGATACTGTACAGGCATCAGAGGTGTCAGTGCAGCACCAGGACTGAAGCACAGGTGAAGAGACAGTAGTCACAGTTCAGATTGGTTAAATTATGAAAGATGTCCCCGTACAGATGGGCTGAGCTCTTACACACCACAGCAGATAACATGATCTTGTCTGCCAACACTGCTCTAGTGGCATACATTAACTCGAGCTCACACCCATGTATTCCAACTGTGCAACTGCTATTAGATGCACTCCTCTTCTTTCTGTTCAGGCAGAAAGTGGTGTGCAGTGAACTCCATTAGAGGCAGAGGGTGTGTTAATCGGGAGGGGTACGGTGGCGGTGGAGAGGGTGGGGGGGTAGTGTTGTGGATCAGAGTGGAGGGTACAAAGTGGTACTGATGTGTAGTTAGAAACACTGGCAGGCTGCCTATCAACTAAAGCCCTCACACTCATACACACTGCCATGTATTCATACAGACACAGTCTGATTTGGGAGCACAAACTGAAGCAAAGGTTTAAAAGTGTCACTTTCTCTCTCACACTTTACTGAAACAGTTTTAGTTAGCAGCTTTTTCTTATTTTTAAACTTCTAAGTTCGATTACTTAGATCTGAATGTCTGCCTTTTTCTTGAACAACTTTTTCAATCTCCTTGATATGTGCAGCTGCAAAATTACAGGCACACATACAAAAAAGTGCATGTAGTTCTATTACACTGAAATGGGCTCTCACACACACATTTTTTTCAACTCAGCCATATGCAAATAAAAAGCTGATAGAAGAATAACATGTAGTGAATTACAATTATAAGCAGAGCAAAGACAGCGTGTTTTCATCTTACAACATATTTGTATCACATTGCAATCATCTTTGCAGGCTTTTTTTATTCAAAGGACATTGCTTATCCTATTGCAGACAAGGAAACTGAACAGCTTTGTTCTTCTATTTCAAACCTCATCAGAGAAAAGATTGTTGTCATACAAGAAACTGATTTTAATTTAGTTGGAAAATGCCATTAGAATCCCAACAAGTCATTTTTCAACCTTGAACTGATTTCCATGTGATGGATAGCTTGTTAGAGATGCAAGCAGAAGTTTTTGCATTGATTCATGTGCTCTCTTTCCTGTGCACACTGTCACATCTACACATAGACAGAAAGACACAATCCTGCCTCATTTTAATATATATCTATTACTAAACCCACATCAGAAAAAATATATGATGTGCTGTGCCGGAAAGCACACTGGGCTTTTCATCATCTGGAGACTTAACAGCTTCTCCCTGGCTAACCAGGCCCTTTGTAAGTGTGCATGTGTATTAGTTGATGCTGGCTAAGTGAGACTTTATCTCACCATATGTATTGCCCTTCAAACCTCAACAGACCCGACTGTCAACCCACGTGAGGAGTTTATCTCGGCTGTACTCTGCTACACATTCAACACAGATGAAGCACGCTAATATATAAACAGCTTCTCGACAGATCTCTTGGCATGTTCGGGAAAAACAATGTAAACGCCAGGGAATCTTGTATCTGCTCAGTCATGACAGATATTATCAAACAGTTCAGCCTGTGCTATAATCAATTTAACATTGGAGGGATGTCTCTGTTGGCAGCACACATGCCTGCATACTTCCAACAAGCTGTCTATGTCCTCACTCCTGTCCCCATTCTCTGGACAACTCGCCTCATGTGTTATCAAGAAAAAATTGATTGGAGATTCTTTTTTAGGTTACCCATCATGCTGTTGAACATTTTCTCCAGACAGAGCAGCGCAGTTTCAGCTTGAAAGATATACATAGATAAGATATACATAGATTTGATGATGCGTCTGCACAGGATCAGATTTTAGCGCTTTATTACATGCAGTAGGAGTTCATGCAAATTCGGTGCCATATTTTGCCCTGAAACTATTGTAAAGACATTTCTCAAACAGCCTCCTCCAAAATATTAATTAACTATGCTTACACATCTTTTACATACGTAACAGACAAATACCTTACATGTGAGCCATTACTTCTAGCTTCACTTTAACTTGAGCTGCATGACTTAAAGGGGCACTGCATTTATTTTGCAAAGCAAGTTCAGTTTAGTCAGTCTTTAGTCAGTCTTCTGTGGATCTAAAGGGAGCTTTTGAAAGTCTTAATAAAAAACCCTGATGATGTAATAGGTTTTCCACATGACACTAATAAGTTGCATTATGGGAATTGCAGAATCCCGTGTTTTGTGATTTTGACACATATTGAAGACTTAGACAGACAGAATTCAACCCAAATGCAAAGCAAATGTTTGAGTTTGATAGCAAGATCATTTATCTTTATTTGTATTAGTAGTGAGACACTCTGGAGAGGAGGAGGGGCTCCATGTATCAACAATGTTTCTTTTGCCATCTTTCTTCTTCTTCTTTCATCAACAATGGCCAGAAAAAAAAATATTGCTGTCTTGTCTTGTCTGTGGTTCATAACATGATCCAGAGACGCACACAGCCCACATTGGGCTCGGCCAGCGTGGAAACATTGCTTGAAAGCTTCGCAGCCGACCTCGACCTGATCTGATCTGATCTGATCTCCAGCGGGACATGGAGAGCTCCAGACATGGTAGCAGCGGCACAACCCCCCTGGAGCGCACCACCAGTGTTGGTGGAATAGCAAGCTCAGAGACCCTCAGACCAAAGCAGACAAAACGTAGCAAGTAGCAAGATTGCTACATAGCATAGAAACAAAACATGCATGACATAAGCATGAAGTGCATTCAACAACAACAACAACCCCCACCAGCCAATCAAAATCAAGACGGACGTCGGCCTACCTCTATATGATCTGTATTTTCCTATAAGTTTGTACTGTTGCAATTTGAAGACTGATGTCCCAGAAGGGCTATTAAAATACACCAGTGATATTAAGAATCAAAACACTTAACTGATACCAACTTGTACTTGTCACTTGGAGCAGTTAAATAGTGACTTCCTTCATTCAATTTAAAGCCTGGCTGAGTCTTCATAGGGACACAGCAGTAAATAAATGAGGTGATGTGTTTGAGGAGGCTGGGGCTTACATCAAGGTGGCTACATTCATTCATCCATCCCTTCTGTACGGAATAAATCCTTGTCACACCTGTGACCTGCCACATTTATCCTTCACTGGGCAACACAGCGTTAGCAAAAAGCTTTGCCCCAATCAAGGCATGTGCCCTTCTTTGTTCTCTGCCGGGCATGATATGCAACAGAGGGAAGAAAAACCCTGTCTCCCCACTAAATGGAAAATAGTTTCATAACAAATATCCACAATTAAAATGACTACAGTGTATGTAACTTCTGAATGTTTTCTAAAGCTCTGTCATTTTTCATACGATGGTTTTAAATGACCTGTAACAGCAAACGAGACTAACAGGGAATAGAATGCTGCCCAGGTTCGATTTTTCCCGGTAGACTGTGCTGCAGTAACCCATTCTGATCGGTCACAGATTTTTTTTTAAGACCTTAAAAGCCTGTGTATGTATGTCTGTATGCCAGCAAAGCCAAATAAAAGCAGGGGATTTATTTATATAGGCCTAATTGTATTCTAATGTCATTTTAGAAGTTATCTGCTGTAGTTATGGCTGATACTGGGGCAGGCCCAACACAGGATAGAAGGAAATTAAACAAAGGACAACTTAAAGATAAAAAAAGGAAAAGGAAAGAGAAAGACAACGATAACGATAACGTGAGTCCCACTCGGTTGGGCTATGGAGACAATTAAGGGATTGTAAGTGATTCAGAACCAACCCCTAATTGGACTTCAGGTATGTAATATGTCTATTTTATTCATAAAATGAACACACAGTGTCAGTGATACCCGGTTTAGCTCACAATGCATCCAAAGTAGGCTAAGTTACTGTATGCAACATGTATGTAAAGATGCATCTGTATGTTAAGCAAAACATTCATTGTGACTATATGACCTCCCGCTAATGCTAACTCAGTAATATACAGTGGAAAATACAGCACCGTAAAGAAAAGACCTTTACGACAATAGTTGTGGTAAAACACTACCATTTTTTTCCAAAGCGGCCACTAGAATCAATACTAAAGTTATATATATCTCACTTTAGACTCCTTCACTGACATTAATATGAGGGGTGGAGGGTAATTGTGCTCAGTTGCCCGCAGAGTTGAAGAACCACATTAATAATGCTTTATTAAGCATCCTAACAGGGTTTACTAAAGAGCTTAGTCACAAACAACATGAATAAAAAATGAAAAACATGCCAATTTACTGTGAGACAAATGAGCCTTGACTTCAGGGGTTCGGTTCTGTAAACGTGTGGGCACAAAGAACAGAAACAGACAACTTTTGTCGGTCACTAGAGACAGCAGCTCTGTGGGTTTTCTCACTCAGCAACAGCCAAACCTGTACTATGAATAGAACTTCAAATAATAACACAAGTGAACCTCTTAGTTTGTTTTCATCTATTGTCTGGGAAGATTAGTGACAATAAGGGAGAAATGTTTTACTTCAGCACTTTGGATTTGCTAAATTGGGCATGGTGCTTTTGCTCAAATCTTTCATAGGAGCAAATCCACCCATTAGCTAACAGTCACCTTTCCTTATATAATCACACACTTCACAACTTAGATGGTATCTTAGCATAAGGTCCAGTTATCATATGGAGAGCAACAGCTTTTCAACAGCGCTCCTAATGCAACTGCAGGCCACATCTGTAAGGAAAAAAAGTTGCATATAGTAGATTTGTCCGCATGGGGTTATGCTGCACAAACTCTTAACAGACAACCTCTGGCTGTGCAGATATTACATAACAATCGCCATGAATTAAATCTGTCAACAAAGATCAGGTTATTACAAGGAACAGCGCTCAATGCTTGTCTATAATGATCGATTTCCAAATGCACACAAAAAATAAAAAAACATATTTTCAAAATGTATATATACACATTTCTGTATATATAAAAGCAAATTAGGGTGGTGAAACCCCTTGCAAACATGTTTGCATTAACTCTTACATTATATATTTATGTGCATCAAATCCTAGATTATGATTCATGCTGGGTGTAATTGCATGCCCTGCATTTAGAAAGGTGAGGCCAGCTCAATCTTTGATAAGGACTGCCCAGTTGTTTCAAATGGAAAAAAGCAGGTAGTTAAAGACTGCACAGAGCTATATTCATAATGTGGATGGCACTTTGCATTGCCTAATGTTGTCATTTCACTTCAGATAATTTGTTTACCATTGGACGGCTGCTGCATTTCCACACACTACAGCACTATTTTCCCCTCAGTGCTAACTGCCCCCAATTTCATCGCTCTTTGCCAATCAGGCCTGGAAATTACCGTTACGGACACACATCCAGCCCACTTCAGAGAAATAATCAGCATGCTGTCTGTTCGGCATGTGGCCACACAGCACCAAAGCTTAGCCCAGGATCATTATGAAAAACTATTACCCCTCTGGCCCGGGTATTTTATACCAGCAATTTAGATGCACAGGGGGGTTTCAGAATACGGAGGAGTAGGTGAGTTGGTCATATGTATTGTAGTTTGGTAGCCAAAGACCACAGTTTCTTTTTAATGACAATGCCACTGGAAGTTTCCAGTGGTATGTAAGTGGAAGCAGTAGAAAGAGAAACAGGTGGGGGGAACTGAGGGGGAGAGGTTTATTTTTATCTTCCTCTAACCCACTGGTAGGGTTGCCTTGCCTTGTTACTTTTGATAAAGGTATGAATTTAGAGAATACATTAAAAAAATTCTTATAGATCCTATTGCAATGATCGTCACATAAAAAATATCATGCACTTGCCATGCAGGGGCCCCTACTGGTCCATTTGATTAAACCACAAAGAGCAGATGAACCCAAAGGAACCAAAAAAGTACATTTTCCAAGCACATGAACAGACTTTCTTTTACCTACCCTTTCCAAAGCTTTGTAAATGATTACTTAACACTTCTAAAAGGACCCCACCTGTTTCTTTTTTGGCCTGTAGTTAAATGCCCTGCAATTAGCATTACTCATCTAAACTGCAACTGAAAGTTGCCTGTTGCAATGCACAGCCAATCTATCTCTCCACCAGACCTCCTACTCCTCTGAATCAGCAGCAGACGTTTTTGTCCTTCATCAACAGACACTGATTAGTGATACACCCACAACTCCAGCATGCATTCTCTCCTTCTCACCATAGGTCTCAAGGCCATGGTTTGGTCACTTTAATTATCTGCAGCATGATCATTAATTTGACACTGTCAGTGAAGCATGCTGCTGTGACATTCATCAATCCATAGCAACCACAAAAGAATGACTTCTATCTCGCCTGTGGTTATATGACTCCATCAAATTTTGAAAAGGAAGCGACCATACTTTCAGAGATGTTAAAGCAACTAATTACAAATCATGGCCACTGAAAGTCACACTTTGATCAACTATGTTTTATAATCTAATTTATTTACAATATTAATTGAGAAGAAATGGGTCACCCAATAGTTCTGATGAGCTGTAATTGATGCCTATTAACTAGACATACAAAATTAATGAAAATATTAAAAAATATTAAAGGTCCCATGACATGGTGCTCTTTGGATGCTTTTATATAGACCTTAGTGGTCCCCTAATACTCTATCTGAAGTTTCTTTTATATAGACCTTAGAGGTCCCCTAATACTGTATCGGAAGTCTCTTTTATATAGACCTTAGTGGTCTCCTAATACTGTATCTGAAGTCTCTTTCCCAAAATTCAGCCTTGGTGCAGAATTACAGCCACTAGAGCCAGTCCACAATGAGCTTTCCTTAGTATGTGCCATTTTGTAGTCTGTAGCTTTTTAAATGAGGGTGAGACTGTAGCTTTAAAAAAAATACTTAAAAAAAAAAGGATCAATGTTGACATCTTTGGCTTGTGACAAGACATTTTTTTTGCATTAGACTTAAATGAGTGAAATGATGAGGACTTTCTTATTGATTTCATCTGATGTACTGCCTAAGGAAAAGACAGCCTGGATGAATGCAGTGTTTCTCGGTGAGATTGTGCAGTAACACTAATGTGTAAAATCTGAGGGCATACAGGAACCAACTTTGCAGGTTAATGTGCCTGAAAATAAATAGTTTAGCTCACCTTGTTGAAATAAATCTGTAAAACTCCATGAACAATACAGCATGTAGTTACTAAGAGAGAAAGTCTACATCCAAAAGTAACACAGGAAATGGTTTAGGTACAACACCTTTGCATGAACTCAAGGCATTTTGACATAAATTGCCTTTAGTGAGTTCTAAAAAGAGGAAATTACATAAGACCATTGTAAAAAAAAAAGTGTACCTTCAGAGAGAGGAAGAACAAAGATAATGCCTGAAATATTTCCCACATTTACGCTTTGCTCAAGGTGATACATGAGTATTCACTGTAACAATGTTTTTTTTTTCTGTCAAATTCTGGATTTTGACATTTTTTAAACCGTTTGTTGCAAATGTTTTGGCCCCCTTTTTCTCAGAGCACCGACTGTAGGCTTTCGTTACATAGGTTACTTCATTACAATAATAAATATTTTATAAAGCTCTGTCAAGCCCATAAGAGGAGGCGTGCATTTCTATCAATCTGTCTTCCTCATCAGAATGTTCAAATCCTTTTTCCTGCCTGTCCACTTGTGAAACAAACACAGTTGTATGCAGACTGATAATACGCCGAGCCTATCTATGGTGCGACGGCTGCCATTATTATAAAGATTTGTCTGTGGAAATTAAAATTCATGAAGCAGGGATGATAAACATCAGTGCTGCTAGAAGACGTTGTATTTATGCCCTCTCTCACACTGTGCATTAGTGGAGCATGACAGTTGCCAAGACATAATCAAGACGGACCGCCTCTGATGATGACTTCTAAAAATTACAAATGGCAACAGAGGGAAGGCCTTGAAGGCTTTATAATATGCTACACGACCAGAAAAATTGGAATTCCATGGACATCAGTAGCTGGGGTTTCAAGGGCCCCAAACAGACTATTGAATCTAGGCTGCATCTTTTCTGGCAGTTGAAATACCAGGGGTCCAAAGGTCATCAAGACATTATGAGCCATATAATGGATTCTCACCCTCAAGAAAATTTGTTTTAACATCTCCTATAAATTGTAATTTCCCCACTGGGGATCAATAAACAATACACATTTATCATGGATAAAAAGAGAGCATGCTGGAATATAATGGTCTTTAAGGTTGTCAGCTTCTAAACAGTCTGAGTAGTGTGAAATCAAACACACAAAGTAATCCACTTACTAGATGTATCTGAGCTTTGTTCTGGATACACAAGACTTAGTCTGACCACTGATTGTAATTACTGTTATAAAGCAGCAACTTCTGTGGGCTGGTTTCCAAGGTAACTACAGTTCAAAGAGAACGGCTGAAATATTCTAGTTAGCATAAATGCGACTGAATGCCATATAACCCTCCTCCGCTGGCTGGTATTGATTAAAAAAAAGTGTAGGGAAATGAAGCGCCTCGCTTTGCAAACCGGACTACTTTATTTTAGCGTACACTTTTGCATAATGGAAAGCAGGGACATAAAAGAGATGCAAATGAGATGGAGAAGAGAAGAAGTTTGGGACTTTAGATGGGCCCTGATTGAATAGGAAGGGTCCCTTCTGTTTCTCTACTCCATCATCACATCCTTTCTTTGTCAACTTTTACCAATTCATCGCCTCCTGCCTCTTCAGAGCGCTGTGCCACTGGGGTATTTGTTTGTTTTCAGAGCTCAAGGCCAGCCGTGCTATTGTTTCTCTGCTGACACATCAACACTTGAGTGTTTACTGAGTGTAAGAAGTCACTTGATTTGCAAAGGGAATATGTTTGTGCAGGAGAGGGATCTTAAAGGGTGTTCAACATGAGCTTACATTGGGATTGATCATGTTCATTAAGGAATGATGAGCATTTCAAACAGACTCAGGTGGTTGATTTGATGGATGTGGTGTGAAGAGGGCCTTAGTCCAAAAGGGCATTTCATATATTTTGAGGGAGAGTCCCATTTTTCTATTACATGATATGTCACAGGCACAGAAAGCCACATTAAGCTGCCTTTTGTCCAGCCATAACTCATATTGTGTAGGGCTGACAAGATAAAAGTGTACCTTGACTTTCAAGACTTGGAGCAGGTTCTCTTTGAGTAAGATCAAATCAAGAGATAGATCAAAGCTCTTGGGGAAAAAAAGCCGAAAGGGATATATCTGTGTGTTGGGAATGTGTCCAATTCATACAAACAATTTAATAAATCAAAGAAATTTCTAACATGCAAGGTGTTCAGATTTGGGATAAAAACCCATATTTCACATGTTTGAATAATATCTCTTAGGTATTTGTTAAAGAACATTTTGGTTTTTCCTCGTTTTCACAACGTTATTGTAAATAAAATGCACTGGTACATTTTGTGATGCATATATTGAGGCTACATTTCTTTCATAAAATGAAAAAAAATATACATATTATAGAAGGCAAACCTATAACAAAGGTGAACTGTGGGGAAGGAGTCTCCATAAATAAGTCACCCTTAAATATACTATTTTGTCCAGGTTCTCACAGCACACAGTGATGGCAAAGTGATGTTTTTTTTTGTCATGTCTGTCAAGGTCTCTCTTAACTCTTCACTCTATACAACAAAAACTGTGTATAAACACACAGAATTTTGTTTTTTATGAGAAAACATTTAGCAACAAAAGATGTCTGCATTGTCGATGGCAAGATGTACCAAGGTACAATGAGTGAGATCTGGAAAGAAATATAGCCTCCATTAGTTTCCTGCAACTGATTCACATGTTTGAATTGCTTTTGCAGATACAAAGATAGACAGACAGATAGAAGTGGAAGAAATTGTGATATCACTTTTTTTCGAACATAAATTCCCCTTATACATGGCTTTATTAATTCAAAAATGTCCAATTTCCTGTTTGCTTTAATGGATTAGAGGGGAAAGAATAAAACAGAAAGAATGATGAGACCCCTGCTCCTACCATTTCTCAAGGGACACAGCAGTTAATGCTCACATTTCTTCAGTTGAGATAGATTTATAATTATCCACTTCCAGTGATTAATGATCTTATAATTATCTGCGAAGACATATATCAACACAGACTTGTGTGGCTTCACTCACAATCTTATTCTGTGATAATAATGACAATAACACTCTAAGGCTGGGGAGATAAGCACCGTGTCATTGATAGTAAGTCACAGTGCATATTCCTAACTAAATAGCATATTTTCGGAAACGTTTTCTTGGCCTGGAAACAATCTTCTAACTGTTATGTAGCCATAAACCTCTGCCACGTTAAGAATAACTAACATAAGCAGTGTCATGGTTACTTTTCTGTAATATTTTATTTATTACATTAGGAAATTTAACAATCAGCAAGCAAAAATTGGAATGGTCTTCCGGAAAGAAAGGAATGCGGCCTCATTAAAATAGATGTTCTCCCTGAGCTTTCTCTGACTCATAAAATCCTCATTTGCCACCCTCCAGACAGTGGAGACATCCATTTTCCTCTCGTCTTCAACTCTTTGCTTTCCTTGGAGACAGCCTCATCTCATTTTTCTTCACTGGCTGCTGTGACATTGAAAGAGACCCCTAATCAAAACATTTGTCTTTCTTTCAGCCTGCGCTCAGACCGGTGAATGAGAGCTGACACCAGTGGGAGATGTATTTGTCCCAATAAGGGCCTCATCGCCGTGTCACCGCCGGGCAAGTGTTTTATCTCGACAGGGCACTGATGAATCCGCTACTTAGCCTTGATTTGGAGGAGAGGCTCGCCACTGCCAAAGTACCAGGTTAAATCACAACGTCAGTGGCTCAGCCATGGCCATTACAGCCAACTCAGACATTCTGCCTTTACCATAAATGTTGCAATAAGGATCTCTACCTTCTCTTTTGTGAAATGAGCTGTAATTACAATGTAGTGTTGTACCAGCAATGTCAACTATAGTATATTTTCTTGTATTACCACTTTTGTTCATGTGAACGTCATGCATGTGTCAATCATGGAACTTTATAAAGTTCCAGGATGTCTGCCTTTTTCTGCAGACAGTGAAAACAGCTGTCTTAACACCATTTCTTAGGTGGTGTTAAGCCATTGTTGAACTGCTAAACTTCAGAATCTTAACATACTATTTAGCTCAAGCCTCTTATGCATTGGCAACATGCGTTGCCTAATTAAACTAACTAGCTAAAAGGAGAAGAAAATAGGCACACCACATAAGACAGCCTATTGAGATAGTTTATAGCTCAGCAGAAAACTACTGATCTTTTGTGTGATTTTCAAAGGGCGCCGTTTCAAAGGAAGGGCTTAGACGTTTGCACTCATCAGCCATATGCTTGTGCCATGTTCAAATTACAAAACAACTCCATCCATAGACAGTAAATCACCAAAGGTTTGATTTTCTGACTGATCATTTTCGCCACCTGCTCATAATGGCAGGGCTTTAATGACAAGCTCCATTTTTCCATTCAAGAGTATTTAACTTAACCCGTCTGGTTATCAGATTGTAAGGTGTAAGCAGCTCTAAACGCAGGTGATGAGGATGAGTGTAATACACTTTGGATTTAACCAAATGCAAGAGAGAGAGAGAGAGAGAGAGAGAGAGAGAGAGAGAGAGAGAGAGA
>NC_045735.1:10145595-10177459 GCF_008692095.1 Etheostoma spectabile | reverse complement strand
AGAAAGAAAGAGAGAGAGAGAGAGAGAGAGAGAGAGAGAGAGAGAGAGAGAGACATGCTCCTGCTGGCTACAGTACCTGTCAGACAGAGTGGAATGTTGTTACAAGACAAGGGAGGAAAAACGGGATTTATCAAGGTGTGCAGGATACCACTGACATGAGATAAGAGGCCTGAGTCGGAACTACATTATGCCACACCTTCACTAAGAGGACTCTGTCAAGACGGGAGTAAAGATCCATTTCAGTGTGAAAGCCACTATAATACTTGACTGCAGAAAGCCATTACCTTTTAAGTATACACTCTACCTTTAAGTGCATATAAGGCAATAAGCAGACACTCTATCCTGTAATTTCATTTGAATTTTCAAAGCCTTTCTTTGAAAATCTGCTCTTAAATGGACAAAAATATTATTTTCAGAAAGCTGTAGAAAATGTCTTTAAAGTGGCAAAAACGGTGTAAAGCTGTAGTTTGTTTGGAATGGGAACTCAGCTTTTTATAAGAGGTGCGCTTCACGGTTAAAACACCAGACAAAGATGATTGTCTGCAAAGTCTGTACGTCATGGATGGCACTCGAGTTAGGAGCTCAACAGCATGTCCTAGAGCGTCCTTTACCAGTCAGTGTGGTTGCTCATCAGTACATCACCAAGCCCTACACGGGACCACAAAACATCTCCCCTTGGACTTGCTTTCACACTGTCACCTCGTCCACAACACCCCTTTCCGTGAAAATATCTCAATCAAAGCTTAATTTGCATTTTAAAGTAGCACTTTACAGCCATGGAGAGGACATAAAATCACACCTGCCTTCAAATAGATAAATGGGAATTCAAAATGGTGTAAAAAATGGTATAAAGCGGAGCCGGTAGAAAACTAAGCTTGTCGTATTTTATGTCATTTACAGTACATTAGCAAATGCCATAAAAGTGCACAGATGTGCGAGATACGGTAGTCGTAAGATTTAGGGGACTAAAGGCAGTAATATAAATCGGGGGGGGTAATGATAGAAAAAGGTTTGCCAGGAACTCTGTGGGCAAAAAGCCTAAAAACTAATTGAAAAAGCTCCCTTTTACTTTGAGCATTTTCTCTTTGGAATCACGCAGTATTTTAAGCCGATCCATTTATTTAAAAAGCTGTTCATCAAACTACTTTTCTTGAACAGAAATAAATACACCTCACTCAATATGTTTTTTTTTTTTTTTTTTTTTTTTTTTTAGTAGAGTGCCCTTCACCTTGGTCAACCAGATTTTCATTACATGTTCTGCCTTTAACAAATACTTTAAATCTTCCTATTTACAAATGAAAATACTCCAATTGACTGACCATGACCAGCGTGACCAGCGGGCACATCTGTGAGGATTGCTCCTGTGGGCCTGTGTTGGGGAACCAGTACGCTCACATGCACCAAATGCATATGATAAAGTTGTCCAAATGTGCAAATTGCTTCTGCCAAAGCCCCGGTACATAACAAAACTAATGTATAAACCAACGGCTGAGCTTATTGAGTGTTCTAATATAAGTGATGATTCTGACAGAAATGAGCAGTGTGCATTAACATATATCCCTTGTAGTGACACCCTTATGACCACTTTGTTCCTTCATTCTTGCATTTAACCTTGGCTGAAATAGTGCTGAATATGAATAATAGGTTGCAGGTCCTAACCTGTGCGCTGGAGTTAACCTGTGTTAAAATACATTCAAATACATTGCCAGGATACAGCAGCATGCATAATGTCTGTCCATTAATTTGCTGGTGCATATTTTCATGAATAAATATTGCTGGTATCCCTGTATCTCGGAGGTTATGAAGTCGTCATTCAAATAAAAAAGGAACATGTTTAGTCCACAAATCAAAAAAGAACAACAAAAAACAAGGACTACAATTGCATAAATTTACTCCGCTTGTCTGGTGTCTACAACGACCAGGCGCAGCCATGGACTATGAGAATGGCTCCTGCGGGCCATTGTTGGGGAACCAGTGAGCAAACACAGAAGCAAGCCATAGTCTTGAGTGGATCACAGAAGTGGTTTGATGCTAAGGCTTAGGTACCTCTCATCTTAGGTTGCTGTCTCTCAGTGCTCCTGGCCTCCCTCGGGGCACTTTGCCACATCCAACTCAGCATCCTGGTTACGAGACTGTGAAGCCTCAAGAAATCCTTTTTTTCCAAGACTGCTCCTCTCTTTTTTTTCCACACCTCTTGAACTTTCTTTCGCCGACAGCATTGCCTGGGGCCATAATTCAGCTCTCGATAGTGGAAGAGCTTTGAACCCCCACACTCCTCCCATCGCTACCTCTAAACCCCGACCGAACATTGTCTCTACCTTTTACCTGTTCCCATTTTTCTAATTTGATATCAGCTTTGCTCTTGCCATATTCATTTTCTGTGCAGGTAAAACACTTTGAGGGATGTAGTTCAACCTTCGTTTTAAAAAAAGAAAAAAATCAACAAGGCGCCCTCGCTCCTCTCAGCTTTGCCTCCTCTACACTTTTAACTCAGTTGGATGTCGATTTGTCTGACAAGGTTTCACAATGGGTCCTCCCATCATGAAGTGTTAAGTGAGGAAGCTGAGCAGTTTAGGAGTGGAGGTCAAACATTATTAAGTCACTTGTGTGACGGAGTTCCCCTCACAATTTGTAACTCATTAACAATTGAGGGAAAAGTCAGTTACTGCCAATGTCTCTTACTCACAATTTAGCTCTTCTAAGGCACACCATACAAAAAAAGAGGAGATAGAGAGAGAAAAAAAAACTAAATGACCACTATGGGTTTTAGAGTGGGGAAACTTCCTGGGCTACTTTACTGGGAAAACAGACTGTTAGTACCAGAATGCAAAGGACAAAAAGCAGTCATAAAAACAGTGCCATCCACTGTAGAGTTCTCAGAGACCAGATATACCTTCTGTCGACTCAAGTCACGTATACAATTTTAACACGCATGCCTCTTTTAAACTAAACCTTAATACACAATCAAGTAGTCAGCATTGTCAATATTAATTTAGGAATTACATCTTGCTACCATCATGTCTCTTTGCTCTGCTTGTCTGTGCTTCTTGTGCTCTGCTTGTGAGATTGTCTGTTTCATCAGTGTATAGTTAGGCTAATCTTCTGTTGCTTGTTACTGAGCCAGCAATGTCGTTTTTTTTGCATCCCTACCAAAAATGTATGTCTATGCTATTGTGTCCTGTTTGTTATATGGCCTGACAGTTCACCTGAGAGTGTATGCTGGTGTTGACCCTAACCAATTGTTTGTGTTTTTTTAGCATTAGTATTATATTAGTATAACATTAATACTTGTATAGGGCCAAATCTGTATGTATTATTTATAGCTTAATATTTTTATCTCTTTTTAGGGTGAACTGTACCACCAGTCCAGGGACAGCAGATGTGTAAAAAAAAAAGAAAAAAAGAAAAACAGCCTACAGGCTTATTCTGGCACATTTTATATTTTTAATGTATTATTAGTTGGCATTGTTCCTGATAAATAAACCTGAAATGAATGAAAAATACCAAATAATCTTCCATTTAAAGCTGTTGATTATCCAGGGTGGGTCCCTACCATCTTTCCACTTAGTGTGCTCGGCTATCAGGTTGTGGAGGCGTCTTAAACCACTCTAAGTGGTGATGACATGGTTTTTAAACCAATTAAAGGCCCTCTCAACAAGAAGCAGTTGTGGTCTTCTGCAGGTTTTACTGGGCACTTAACAGGCTCGCCAGCGCTTGCTTTTTGCCTGGTCAATGAACTGCCTCTGTGACTCCAGCACTTGTGGAGTTACCCTTGGCAATTACCTCTGGCTGCCATTGCTTTGGTTGTCAGAGCCTTTGTCCCATCGCTGGGCAGGATGCCAGCTGCAAGAAAATTCTGCCAGCCTCTCACACAGACACACACGCATATGAACACTATCAGGTGTACAACATTATGGATGTGCCTGCAAACAGAAATGGAAGGCTACTTTTGTAGACACTAATGGAGATGATGTTGCGCAATTGAAGGTTAGGTCAGGGCAGATTAGAGTGGCTGCATTGACAGTCTGACCTTTAGTAAGGTAGTAGGCACAGTGTGACTTCCCTTGCATGATCTCTAAGGCAATGCCTTACACAGCCCAGTGGATTTTACCCTATGTATGCATTCACTATTGTTTGAAATATGACCTCATAGCCATTTGCAAGGCTTTAAATAGTCAGCAACATTTAGCAATTATACAGATTTATTAATTGATAATAGAATTGTACAGTAGGCCGTAATATTCACCGAGACCCTGGAAATTGACACAGGTACCTCACCTGCTGTTCCTGTTTGAAAAGGGCTATAAATGGAGAGTGACATGGGAAAGTGAGGCTGCAAGTACATCTCAGTTAGTTTGTTAAAATCAGTTGGAGTGAGTTGGACTGGCGATGTGACGTGATGCCCTTTGTGATGATAAAAATCAGATTCTGTTATGCTACCGCAGGCAGTCCTAGGGTGTGTGTGCGTAGATGTGTGTGTTAGTTTGTGTCAGTGCTATCCTTCAGCTGTGAATGAAGAAAAGTGACGCTATGACTCCCAGGCAGTTTTAGACCCTACAGGATGACAACTCTCTTCTGCACCTGGCTGCAAAAAAAGCAATTATCATGTCACAACCTGACCCTACTGTCCTGAGCTTCCTCTGACTCGGTCTGACTCCCTGTGTCTCTATTTCTTTCTCTCTATCTTTAATCCCAGCCGTTTCACAGCTTTATCTGTGCTTCTGTCATATGCAACTTCAGATGACTGGATTTCAACAGTTAATACAGAGGTGGTTGACTGTAGGTGTCATAACCATTCCTAATTAAAAGAACAGACACGTGGTCAACCACAGACTCTACCACCACACATATGTTGAGCGATACAAAACAACATATCCCTAGCTACAGATAAATGGTTGCTCACATGCATATGATGAAGTTGTCCAAAACCATTTATGTTTAGTTTTAAACACTGGACTATTTGCTGAATTTACTGAACTGCAAATGGCTTCTGTCAAAGCCCCAGCACATAACAAAAATAATGTATGTAGCAAAGGCTGAGCCTTATGGGAAGATTATTGAGTGCTCTAAAATAAGTGATGATTCTCAGAGAAATGAGCAGTGTGCATTAACATATAGCCCTTGTAGTGACACCCTTATGACCACTTTGTTCCATCATACTTGCATTTAACCTTGGCTGAAATAGTGCTGAATATGAATAATAGGTTGCAGATCATAACCTGTGTGCCTGTGTTACCCTGTGTTAAAATACATTTAAATACATTGTCAATATATATCAGTATGCATAATGTCTGTCCATTAATTTGCTGGTGCATATTTATATGAATAGGTATTGCTGGTATCCGTGTATCTCTGAATGAACTAATGAAGTTGTCATGCAGAAAACTTGCAGTGAGAGGGATGAGAGGGACAGTATGTGCCAGAATAATGGGGTCTGAGGCCACTGGAAAAAGCGCTCCTTAGAGAGTGCAATAACAAGAAAAGAAAAGAAAAAAGTGCTTTCTATTATTTAAACCAACCTCAACTGAGTTCCTCTTCAATTGAAAATAACTACAAAACATTTGTGTACATGCAAATCTATCTTCTTGACTATCAGGGCACATATTAGTGCAGCATAATAGTAGCAGCCCAGAAAAAAGTGAAAAAACAACGATCCATTGTGTTACAATGTGTTTCATTTGGACCAACACAGCATGGTGTCTTCAACAGCTGTTGGAATTATGTGCCTAATGATGCACCAAATGTGCCCAGTATTAAGCCTGTTGTAAATGTATTAATTGATCAGTATTAATCCTAAAAGGAATTTGTATGTGTATGTGTGCACAAAACACACACACACACACACACACACACATTGTAGTTGTTTTGTATCACGGCAGACATAAAGAAGTTATATGAGTTGAATGCCAAAGTGAATCAGATTAGCATGGCGAGTCCAGACAGGAAACTATGGCACAGCCACTCTGACTAGATGCCAGTTTTTTTCAGAGTCGCCATGCTAACTAAATGAGGGATACAACTATGTCTACAATATAAATAGAGCAGAAAGCATGGATATGAACAGAAAGGGCAGCTGTGAGGTTTTCCTGCACAACACGGACAGATACTGTACTGTTTGTTTTCACTCTCAAAGTTGGCTTTGAAAATGATTTATATGCATTTTCCATCTATATGGAACACCATCAAACATTGATGTTGATATCCCTCCAGAAATGTCAAATCAAATAGCCTCCTAACCCACACTATATCTGCCAGCTGCCTCATCTGTGGGCAGCATGCATCAAAACTGGGTCTGACAAGATGTGACTTTTCATCAGCGGACTTTGGAGTCACATAGGTATAGATTATGTCTTTTCCCTCTTTCTGTCTTCTGTCTGTCTGTATTCTCCCTCTGCCTCCCGAAGCATATAATTTGTCATCTGGAGAAATTGCTCCCCTCTCTCTTTCCATCATGGTGGAACATATTTTTCGTGATCTCCAGGATTAAGGGTTTTCAATAAAAAAAGACTCCATATCATCCAGTGACCCTGGCTTCACGCCACAAGGCTCCTAATGAGCCCTCGGCAATAGGCTGATTTTTTTCTTGTCTGTGCCAATTGAGCTGTGACCCGGCTAAGGTCTTGCAAATCAAAGACATCTTGCGTATACTCATTATTTACTTGTGACAGCTAGCCGAGAAACATGATTATAGCAAGCCAACTAAAATAGAGGGGAGAAGAGAAGAACTGTTCCGTTGAGATATGTGTACCGTGTTTTATCAAATGTTTGCTTTGTACTTCAACACAGCTGAAGGTCATAGCTGCCAATTAAACAGAATAAAAACATAGGCTGTGTATCACACTATGTTGTATTTACTGAAGATGTACCCATACAACAGCAAAACATTAAGGTATTCTTGCGAATAATTATGGCATCGTTCAGGTGTAGTGTGTGGAGGATGACAAATAATTGCTTTCCTGTATGTCTGTGAAGAAGATGAAAAGATGACTTAGCTATGTCTTCGGGACCATCAATCACTGCTAGGTGTGTGCATATCCAAAACCTTTAATATCTCGAGTCACTTTGTCTGGATGTCATCACACTGTGTCACATTGCTAAAGAACATTCAGAAGGTCAGCTCACTCGACAAGCTTCTCATATTCATGATGTTATGTTTAGGAAAGTCATTCCCCTGTCAAAAGGTTGAAAACATGAGTCACAGACAGACATGTTGTGAATTATAAACTCACAAACAAAATTCTCAGCCTGCTGTTTTGCAAAGGAGTTACCTCTGAGAAACTGCAGCAAAGACAAATAGAAAATACCAACCCTAATAATACTCCAATCAATGATATTCTCCATTAAGCAATGTCCCTTATGAGTAAAACTAAATCACATGTAGTGGTTATGTCCCTATGTACTGCCAGGAGAAAGAAGCTGACAGTAGATTGTTATAGATAGATAGATAGATGTGTTATCAAAGCTCTGTTGCTCAAGCATATGTTAGCACAGACAAACATACATGCCAGACACAATTTAGACATTAGAGGAAGCTTTTGGATGTCAAGGCAACATGTCCTAGAGGAAGAGAGGGAACAGGCCTTTAGGGAACTCAAAGTAAGAGAGAGACTAAATCTAGCTTGTCCCCACCAATGTGGAGAGGGCTTAATTAAGATCTGGGCATTTCATTAAGGCAGCCATTAAAGTCAGCTTCATTTAGTATAACACTGGCATGCCACAGTGGGACACTTGAGCCATCACACACACATGTGCATGCATGCGACGACCATAGGAGCGCTCATCCAGTGGACCTGAAAAGTATGCAGTGGGGCGAATGCCTTTCACCCTAATTAATAGGAACTGTCCCATCCCCCACCCCTGCAAGTCGAGAATACATATTGTATCTTCCACCCACTTTCCTTACACTCATAGGGACCATCCGTCATTTTTCCTTAATGTGTTTAGTTGCACCACACAAGGACGAGGGATTTTGAATGAAATCATAAAAGACACTTAGATTGCCGTTACATGGAAGAGGGGATCCCATATATCACACCCCAGTGTGTGTTCATTTCGAGGAAATGACATGGGCCTTATGCAGTAATAAATGGTTGATCTGTCCCTCCATGTCTTTGTCTCCACCTCATAACTACATAAAATATGGGGAGAAGGTACCAGGCACGTTGGAACTTTATGATGTAACTGATTGGGTTGCATTTCATACAGAAAATCATTTTGTATTGCTTTGCTTCCCTAATAATAAACAAAACATATTGTGTCCTATTTCTGAAATTCATAATCCTCAGTAAATGCAAGGGGGAAAATGGTGTACAATGTGATTCTGCTTAGTGTCAGTTTAAGCCGAGCCATTGACTCGCTTTCCACCAGCCTGCTTTTCATTCTTTCCAGGAAACTGATCCCTAAACCGTTTGTTAGCCTCGGCATGCAGGGACTGCACAAGTCATCCCATGAAGGGATTGGTAAGATTGAGAGAGAGAGAGAGAGAGAGAGAGAGACAGAGAGAGATAAACTCATCTCTGATCTTAAGTGACAATTTGACTTGGAATTTTGCCAGAAGAACGCCATACAAATGAAAGAGTGAATAAAGGATGCAGAGAAGATGTCATCCAGCTACAGAAGAGTGGAAGAGACAGAGAAGAAGAGAGAGGGGAAGAGAGAAAGAGAAGGAGAGTTAACAGTTCAACAGTTAACACATTCTGGCTGGATTCCTTCGCCCATTACAGAGTCTGGATCTGACTTCACAATCCATTAGAGACAGTGTAAATCAGCAATTAGGTGCACAAATGAAGAAATGTCAGCTATTACCTGGAGCAAAACAGGCTGACAGACCTTGCCATGGAGCATTCCAGCACAGCCAGGATGCTTCATCTTACAGCCAGCCAAACAAACATGCGCGTGCGCACACACACAGAAAAACACGCAAAGGTTTTGGCAAGAGGATGGCACTGAGCTGCGTGGCTCAATTAGACATTTTGTACTGTTCTGAGGAACTGTCACAATCTCTTTTCTTTTTTGAGGGCATCAAAAAGCCAAAATAGATTAAGTTAAAAAGGGGGGTGTTTTTTCCCTTACAAAATTAAAAAAAGAGGATAAAATAAAATAAAATGTCTATCTCCTTCTTCTCAATCAACTCCCTACTTTTATTTCTTCAGCTAATCCACAGACAATGAATCTATGGATCTATCCAAACACCTGTTTTCTACCCGCTTATTTACACTTAAGATCGCAGGAAGCTGAAGTCCATCCCAGCATGCATTAGATTAAAGGTGTTAAAACACCCTGGATAGCTTGAGAGTCTTTAGCAGGGTCAAAACGTAAATGAACAAATGCAGTGAGAACTAGACAATGTCAAGTTTGCAGTTGATCTGATCTCATGTGTGTGGAGTTGAGGGGGGAAATGACATGAAGCCAGAACTTACTGCAGGTCTCTTTAGCCTTCATGCCCTCTAACGCATCAATTGGGATAATTTTGTTTAGTTGCAAAAGTCTTGCTTCTCTGCACTTCACCATACGTAGAGCTGAGAGATTTTTTACCACATCCCAGCAACCATCACCTCGCTGAACACATTTAGGTAGGTTTTGTTTAAGGTTGGGCTTGCAGTAACATAGGGGGATCTATAAAATAGAGGGACAGAGCAGGGAAAATGTATAATGTTGAAAAAGTAGGCTACTTTGGAGCACTGTCAACAGAGTTGTCCTAATTATGCAGCCATCCAAACAGAAGCCCCTCTAATCCGCAGGCACACTGGCCTGTCAGATTTCCTGCGAAGATCAAGAACACACGCGCACACACTCCACGCGGCAACTTCTGCACACTCACCTCGCGCCCTAAGCGAGTTAAGGCATAACTTTACAGCGTTGAAGCAAATTTACACAAGTGTGAGAAGATCGAACATGAGGACACAGTGCCCTAGATTTACTCCAAGTCCAAGTGTTGGCTTGCCAGTGTGAAGGATAGGGTGCTGTGACCTAGGGAGATGGAAGCATTAGACTTCATCTTGGAGCACTGCCCTCCAGGGATGTGCTTACTCTGATGCAAGTTATTAAAGCAAACAGCTGCATTAGCCGTGGGGAACCTTTTGTGTGAGTGAGCGCTCCACATATTTGGGTGTGAGTAGTGTAGAAATGTTCAGTAGTGACACAAACACTCAGTGTTGATATCGGCAGATTTCGCACGCAACTGAATATTCTGGGTTTTCTGTGACTGCTGTCTTTTGCAAAATTTGCAGATGCTTTTTGAAGCAGCCTAAAGCCTCCTTGATGATTTGCCTGGCGATTAGATATATTCCCGGGGTTCTGGGCCAGCGCTAAATGTCATTATTACACCTCATATAGCTTCTCCATATAGCTTCTCCCTCTGAGCTAGGTAACACATTATAATGAATGCTTTTTTAATTCCCACAGCAGCCTTTATATCTACAAAATACCCACCTTCACACACATACCACGCGCCTTCTTTCACCATCACGGCACCTGGTACAAGCTGCTATATAGGCAAATTGAAGTGACACTTATTCACTCCTATGATGATGGCAGGTCACAGGTGCAGCTGTCTGGCATGAAAAAGTGTTACTTGCAGTTATGTTAAACATTATCCTTGAAAGGGAGGTGTTGTATTGGCCTGAGTTGACCAAGAACAGTTAATTAGGACAGACATTAAATTTCCTTTGCACTTTGGAGAGCCCCCATTCTGAATTTGAGATATTCTGCCATATTTTTTCGCCCTCCACAATTTTGTTTGTAAGAGTGCGTGCGTGCTGTCTTGTTTCTGTTAGTGTGAATCACAGGTAAGGAGGCAAGGCTAAGGGAAATTAATAGCTTGTTGACTGGGTGTCTGCAGCTCCTGTCTCCCTCTGACATTGCAGATGCTTCCCATTTAGGTAATGGAAAGCTAGAAGGGCTTAAAGATGCTGGAGATACTTGGAAGGAAGAGGACAGACAACAACCATGCTGCAGAAGGAAGTCGCTCCCTGCATGCGTTTTTTCAGGCTAAGGCTGGCAGCAAGTTGACTCTGCAGCCCCCGAACACATGACAGGCGCAGCATAAGAAAAAGCCAGCACCATCTACCTGATGGAATAGGAGGAGATGCCTTATGAGTCCTGTCATGAAAGGTGTGGAATGATTCCCCAAAAATAAAGCCGCATCTAAGCAGAGTTTATATTCTTGCTGCATTTCCTATTCCCTCTCGCACACACATACACACAAACTCAGCTGAGTAAGCACAGATGCCTGAATGACTTTTTACCATTGCCCAACTTCTTTTTTCTCTTGCCAGATGCTATTTGTCTCCTTCTTGCCTATAGTATTGTGGGCCATCTGATCAACTCTGCAGTAGAAATGTGCTCTGCTGGATTTAGAGCAGTGTGTGGTAAGGATTAATGTGACAGAGCCTCCCAAACGTGCCACAAAACCATCATCTGAAATGCACACAAAGGGGGTTAGTAAGATGAGCTAACTGGCTGGCTGCTATCTACCACCCCCCCCCACACTACCAACAGGGCAATGAAACTCCACTGATAAGCAAATGCAGGCAGGAGAAAAATGTGCGAGGCATTAAATCATGCCTCTGGTAGCATTAAAGAATAATAATAATAATGGAGAAAATCCAGACATCTCTACGTTATTAATGTGTCTTCTATGACATGCCTCCATTGAAGAAAGTGTGACACTAATGTCTTTCCTGTGGCAGAGAGAGAAGGAGCATCAGAGACAGCGGCCACTGTTAATTTATTTGTGAAAGAGAAAAAAAGAACGCTGTGTCAAAAACATTCACAACAATAATTTTGTAAAATCTGATTTAGTCTCCTTATAAGACTTGGAAGTATACATCAACATTAATACCATACTTTACACACAATTCAGGATTATCATTTCACATTTTTATAAATATCTGCACAAATGGTTTTGGAGATTGCAAGAGATGAAATACTTATCAAGATGGCTGGAGGGAGGAGAGAGCTTATATTGCAGCAGTTTCTCTTCAACACCCCCGTGGCCTGATTGCAGCAGAGTTTGGGAAGAAGACTCATGCTCCAGGTGCCACCCTGTGACAGTAGGACGCAGATGGGTCTAAACCACCATTTGCACTGTTGGCAGCACTTTGCTTCCATATGCTGTGGAGTGGGCAGGCAATGTGGGACGCTCAGCTGGCCACATGGAGTGAGTCAGGGGGACAGTGTAGTTTGCCCAAGGCCAGCTCACTAGGGATTTGCTGTTTCTTTGTTGTGCATGTCATCGAGAGTATGCTGAAAACTTACTGAAGCCCATTCAAAACAAGCAGTGGTGAGATATACTGGAGAGGCTGATAACATCGCCACTTAGAGGTTAACGAGGAACACAGATGGCGGCAGCAGTGGTAAAAGTTGGCTTGGACCTTTATATGAACACATCCAGTAAAAGTGAAATAACTTTCTGAACAAGGCTTGTTAAATTAGTATTCATTTGTTTTTGTTTTTTAAAGTTGTCGTGATGATTCAAGTGGTTCCCGGAACAATGTCCTTGCCATGCAAAATACGTTCAAAGATGTGTTATTTTAAAAGTGATAAGCCACTCCCTTTCTGCAGATTAAGAGGGAGTAGTTTTACACTCACTGATCACATGATCTTATTAATATAAACAAGCCTGTTTCCCACCTCTGTCCCCCTGCTGCAAAACAACCTTTTAGAAGGAAGCTACTTCTAACAAAAAAAACTGTTTCCCCACTAACACCACCTTAACCCCCAACCCCCAACACACACCCAAGTCTTAGCAGATATCGCAGCGGAGCTCATAATAGCAGCATAATGTGTGTGTAAATATGTCCTTGGCCCATCTCTATCATTCTTTCTCCATCCTTTTAATTGTCTCTCTCTACAGTCTCCAGCAGTGCATTCTGACATTGAGGTCATCAAACAGCCAGAGTTTTGGTTCTATTTCAGTTTTCCAATCTTTTTTCACCCTCTGTGCAGTTGCACTGTACAACTTGAAACCCAGAGCTCCACCTGTATGACCCCACCCAGCACCAAAAGCCTGGCAGAACAAGGACCCCCCCCCCCCCCCCCCTCCACACCAGATGTCTACATGCTGTACAGCTTCATCAAATGTGTGTTCCTCTGAGGGAGGGGCAAGGGGGTGTAATGGATGGTGTCTTCCCGGGGCGAAGGCTGAGCACAGAGATGGTAGAGTGCATCGTTAAAAGCATATGAGTGGGCTCATATGAGCGAAGGGGCCAAGCTGCTCAGGAAAGGGCAAGCTTTTATAGGGACAACCTTTGGCTATGAGTGCAAGCAATCAGCATCTTTTCTTTGTCCAGAGCTCTCAGAAATCCTGTTTTTTTCTCCCTCTGCTGTGGGTGTCCTTCTGAAGTTTGTTGATTTGTCCTGTTTTTTAGCCTCTATTTCCCACTCACCCAATCTCTCTCTCTCTCTCTCTCTCTCTCTCAACATGGTTGTCGTCACATAGCCGTGTTGAAATGTTGAACCAACAGGTCAAAAGTCCCTAATGTCCCTGGTGTTCAGATGCAACAATGGCGCTGATTCTCTTTCTTTATAACACCGCAGCGTTAATGGAGGGCCAAGGGTGACAGTAACCCCATATGAAAATAATAGTGTTTGCCATGTACTGGCTTGTTGATTTGCTACCTGATGGATTTTTAACATTCACTGCCTGGTCGTTCCGGACGGTTGGTTGTGGCCATTTAGCAGCTCAATGCTTCTGGAAAGGAGCTTTGCTGCCACCACAGAGAGGTGGCAAGGGTTGAGAAAAAAACCAAAAGGGTAGACACTTTAAATTGATGATGGTCTGTGGCAAGTCTGCTTTGGCTTTAGCCCGGTCTGAGAAGAGACAATGTATGTTCAATTGCTAAAAGGTTTGTTGTTATTAACAGAAGTGACTGTGTCTAGATAGAGAGGCAATAATCTTGTTTGGGAGGACGGGGAGGAGAATGGGGACACAGTGACCTGTGAGGGGAGAGCCACGAGCAAATCGAGAGATGAGGAGAAAGCAATGCAGACTTGGTTAACTGACTGACGATTAAAGTGCCCTCTGAAGACCTTGTAGCAAACAACCTCGAGTGACTCACTGATGTCCAAACATGTTGTCTGCACAGCCATGTTGTTCCCTTTGATAACTTTTATATGCTCAAATATACATTCAATGTCTTTGACACACTACAGGGCATCTTTCTGTACATTTTCTGAAAAGAACAGAATTTAAAATCTAGTACTCCAGCAATTTAACATTGTCAATAAAGTATGGGAGGCTTGCATGAGAAAAATTAAAGAATGAATGGTCAGATTCTAAGCAACCATGGCCGACATATCCTGACTTTTAAAATGCTTAATACATCCAAAATGCTAGAGCATACATTTCCCACTCAATAGTGTCTTTCAATAGACCTTTCCTGCTCTAATCTTTAAAACCCCATACATGCCCCTATAACGCAGACTCTCTGTCAAATATTTAAAGTCTCAAGCCTGAAAATGACCCTGATGACATCATCAGAGTCAATTCCTCTGACTTCAGAAAGGTTCTTGCAAAGCCACAAAAGACATTATTCAATTGTTTTCACAATCTAAGCACTGCTCTCCATGATAAGTAAATTGGCCTTCATGTGTACAATTGATGGACTTAGAAACTTGCAAATGAATGAAATAAAAGTGTTCCAGCGTACTTCCACTCTCGACACGGCCGATAGATGTGGACCACAGGAGCGTATAAACAAACAAACTGGAAATCATAATTTCTTTTCTACAAAGACGCATGAGTGACACATATGTAGCAACTGCATCACCCGAACAAAGGTAATACATAAATCATCAAATGCTGAAAAACATATATTAAAGTCTGTGTGTCAAAACATTTTTGAGGTATTTTGGTTTCTCACAAAGCCCAAGCAAACTGTGACACACACTTGTTGCTAATTTGATGCAAGATTTATTGAAAAATTCAGCAAATTCTCCATCCATTGGAAGCATTTCATATTTTGCATTAGTGCAGGGGTTAACAAGATAAGATTGAAAAGATTGCTCTAAAGAACTCTTTCTCTGATATTTATACTTCGACTATCTAGCCACAAACAATTCTGAGTGAAATGAACCTCGGTGAACTCCGTGCCATGCATAATGCTTCTAAACAGTCTGCAATTGGATTCAACAGGAGCCGATGCTATTCGCTGGGCATGTGGAATATTACATGTTTCTCACTAAGAGGTTATTTCATGAAGCTGTCTGTAGTGTAGTACATGTTGTATGAAATTATCGTAAGCACTTCTATCTGCGTCTTATTTTACAGATTATAGAAACGTTCCACACGGGAGCTGTGTTATGAATTCCCCTTCCTTTGTAGGTAGGCCCTAATTTGACACCTTCCTCATCATTTACAATTAGGCATTATGGGATGTAATTGGCCATCTGCCGCTGCCATCATGTGTTCCTGGAGAGGGGCCATGTTTGTCTCCCACTGTTTAGGGAGCCAGCAAACACTTGGAGATGCCGTTGCTCTGAATGTGACCCCTTGGTTATTTTAGCTTAACAGGGTTCATCTGTCATTCATGTGTTCATGACATTTTCATGTCACTCTTTTGTAGAAAACGTCAAGTAAAGTGTTACCATATATACTGTATATATATGTACATACAGTATGTGCTTGTGTGTGTGTGTGTGTGAGAGAGAGAAAGAGAGAGAGAGAGAAAGAGAGATTTTGTTTTGCTTTTTATTTTCATTAGATAATGAAGATAGACAGGAAAGGGGGAGAGAGGGGATGACATGCAGCAAAGGGCCACAGGTCGTATTTGAACCTACATGGGGCGTACACTCTATTGGGTGAGCTTTTACATATGCAGCAGAGAGGGTATACAAATGGCCAACATAACATAAGCATAACAGATTGTCATCAGAGTACTTTGATTAATTATTTTACATGTTTTGGAGGGAAAACCTTATGGAGGAAAAACTAAGTTTGAGTACTATATCTAAGGCATTTTATGACATGTGTTAGATATATATTACATACATATAAATTATTATTTTCAGGCAATTTTGGATTTTAGATGGGCAAGTGAATACTGAGAGTCACTGGGTTATAATTGTTAAGCTTAATTGAACTCTTTTACTTTTGTTGGCTTTAGTGAATATCTGACAACAACATGCAGGGATCAAACAGAAAGATAGCAACAGATATATTTTGCCTCCTCAATTATCCTCACCTCTAGTGAACTCAAAACCCATGGCAGGTACGGTAATTGCTCTGTTCTTCCCGTCAGTAACAGTTAGCTCTCTCCATAACTGTTCCCACTTTTAGCTCTACCTGTGACCCGTCGTCTGCTTGATGAGATGACAAGCACTACATTTCTGATGACAGGGAAGACAATCTTGAGTGACAGTGGCTTTCATGCCTTCATCCCTGTCACTCACGCTATCTGGCCACTGGGAACAAGTGTTTCAACTTAGCTTGTTGTCTCAGAACTGTAAGTGCTTAGCATTGACAGTGAAGAATTATACCCATGCGCATTTCTCAGAAGCCCTGTGGTAGATACTGGCATCAAAAAGGACAGCCCACAAGTTACTGTGCAATAAGTAAATGACCTCCTGAACACTGCAATGATCAAAAGAGCTTTCGCCAGCAGGCTTTATTTGGCTTCAGGCACATTTTTTCCTGCAGTTTGAACCAATGTCATCACTATTTCCTCCGTTAAAGTTGGTTATTTTAAATACACTGTCAGAACACAGTACATGTGGGACTTAAATGTGTTGCTGCACAAACAACAGCTCAGTCACTCAAAAATGCAGATTTATTGCTTGCGTCAATGAGAGGGCTGCAGTCTTGTTTCAGTTCAATTTGTAATCCTGTTCTTTGTATTTTTTTCAAAATAAATGACTTGTATTTATTTACCAATAGTGTTTAAATATTAAGACCAGAGTTATAGACTATATGTTTCAAATTGTTTGTTCAGAAAACATATAATGAATAAATCCATCAAATGATACCATAACTAAATATCACAACTTGGTGCGTTGCAGAAGAAGACAAAAAAGACAAAAAAAGACAAAAAGACAACATTCCAAAAAGGACATCATTTCAGGCTGGTGCCAATGTCAAGTTATAACCTTATTCAGATCTTAGCCCTGAGATTTCCAGCGTGACCTCTGCACATCTTCATTTATTAACATTTCTGTTCTCCACACTATGATGGCTTAATTAGCATAGCTTAAGGATTATGTGGGCACACACATTCCTAAGAGATGTGCATGTTTGCTGCTCATGTCAAGAGCCACTATAACCATTTTTACGCCTCCAGAAAGATACAATACTAACTGTAGCCATGCTAAAATAATCCATGGGGGTAATGCCCATCAAAATCCAACTGAACACCCTGCAGGGAATCTTGACCACAAAGAAGATGTCTTGCATCTCAGGATGGTTCCTCTTAAATAAATTATATATTGTATCCATTTCCAATTGTTTTATTCAATACATTTTTACAGCTTTTCTAATTTACAGTCTAATTTACTGTAAGCTCAGAGGGCCATAAAAGCTAAGGCCTTGTTGTCCACATTAATTTTATATAAGTTACTGTTTGTGTATTTTTTCGATTCTTATGTAAGGTATATCCATCCAAGGCCACAGCAAAAAACAGATGATAACTTAAACACACACACACACATCAAATTCTAAACTTGTACTTGAACAGTTGTTTATAATTTAATGCATAAATTCAAATGAATTTTTAAAACTGGATCCTAAAGGGTAAACAGAGGCTCACATGAACATATCATGCTGTGCTAGCAAGCAGATATCTTACCGATTTGTTTCACTTTTCAGGGTTAGATCTAATCAATTCCTGTCATCAATACTGGCTGAGCAACTTGAGAGAAAAGTAAATCAAAGAGAATAGTCTTGCACAGGGTGTTACTGTAAATAAGAGCATTTTCAGATGGGTAAGAAGGCTTTTGAAGTGCCTGCAAGGTTTTTTCTCTTGAATATGATACTTTCGTATAGATCCTCAGATCTCAAAATCAGATTGAGGAAGCTGTATAGTTTTTAAGGCTGTAGCTTTTAAAACGTAAATGTAAATGTTATGTGTTGTGTAGTTTATTCTTCAGTTTGTATACATGCTCATCATCATCCACATTTCTGATTCTCTCAGCCTCTCTCCCAATTTGCTCTTTGTCACTTCTGCATCATGTAGTTAATGAATGTATTGCCTTAATAGTGCTCAATATTAAGTTGCATTATCACTACAATTACACTTCTGTCAGTCTCTGTCTTTTGTGCCTGTTTTAATGCAGCCATATCTGCAGTGTGATATAGTATACCCTGTCACAGAGGTGGGAGTCAGCTGGTTGGAGTGTCACTATGACAAAACATGACAGATGTGTTTAGGCAGTGGAGTGCCGGACCTGCCACACAGCATTAGGCTCACAGAGTCAGAGAGTAGAGCGCTGGGTATTCCCACACAGGGAGTCCAATCATAGACATAATAATGGTTTGTCCACAGTGAGGATCGGATGTCTGAGCCGGCCTGAGAGACTGCTGCAGACCAGGAGAGCTGTAATCCAAATCTTCCTGGATATCAGGGATTCACTGCTGGGTTCCTTGATGTGGAAGACTTCGAGGAAAACTTAATGTGCTTGCAGTTTACAGTGAAATTCAATCGCTGAATTATGAATGCAGATGATTTACTGACACAAGCTAACGTAAAATGATCAAAGACAATCTCATTATTCGTCTGTCATTCACTGAGACTTTAAAAAAAAAAACATGATTAATCATTAATTCATCATAAGGAGGGCCATGCACACAAGGTTTGGGGAACTGACAGATTTGACAGGTACCCCAACACAGCTTTTCATGTTCATATAGTGTACATCTTCTGCTCAACCTGTCTGGAAACCAATCAGTGAACTATAAGGCAAACCTATCTAAGCTCATGAAGATCCCTCTTAAACAATGCAGTGTTTTTCATGAATTATGCAATGGTTTTATGCAAGTTGTGGAGGACCTTTCTTCTCATAGAGGCTTGTGGTCAAATGAGTCCACCCACTCCATAAAAGAGCTGACTGGGAAACATAATGAACAAAGCCTTCTTTCCCCATTTTTGGCTCACCTGTGGTCAGCTTTACTGTACAATGGCAATTACCACGGGTCCCCTGATAGCAACTTCACTTTAGTGCCAAAAAAAGTACAAAGACATGACTTTGTGAATAACCTTGGGAAAGTAGGGCTTTGATTACCATAAAATTAACAGACATATTCATTACATTACATAAGATGTATATAAAATGAGAAGAAGAGAGCCTTTGCTCCATGAGGAATACTTATACAATATGATTAGCCAAGGCTTGATTACCACATAGGAATTAAGGCCTTGTTTTCCCTATTATTAATTTTATATGAATTATTGATTGTGCATTTTTGTTTTCACCTGATTCTTATGTAAGGTATGTCCTTCCGAGGCAACAGCAAAAACAGAAGATTAATTAGATTAATTAATCCTATACGTCCAGCCAACAAGTGAGGAAAATGACACTTACCAATAAGCCTTAAAGAAGCAGTAATAATCTGTGTTAGTGTTAATGTGTTCAATTGAAAAAGCACTAAAAATAGTAAATAATACAGAAACATTGCATGAACCAGGCTTACTGGTTGGCTCAGACCTAAATCAACACATTGGTGAATTATTTTTAGCACAGAAAATGATAATAAAATCAATCAATGATGAATCAAAATGAGCTCCTGCGGTTTTCCTGCCCATCAAAAACCACAAAGATCAGACACAAAGTCCTAAACAAACAAGAAAACAGGGCAAATAGGGTAATATAGTGTCTGTGAAAGGGAGGCTCTGCTAGTTTGTGGTCTGTGTTAGTGATACACCACTCTGTTGTGTTGTTTTAGTGCCCAGGTTGAAGTCTTTCTATAGTCTGGTCTCATCTCTGAAACATAGTGGACACATCAGGCCCGGGGGAGTGTGTGTGAAGTGCAGCTGCTGTCAACACGACTATGCTCACAGCAGAGGTCAGTGGTAATCTGACCCCCCGGCAAAAGAACGGGTCCCTTCACTTAATAGCATGAAGAGAGGCCTATCACTTATATACACATGCATTTTCAACCCACTTTGTTATAATCCAACTATGCAAACCCACATAGACATATACACACACACACACACACACACACACACACACACACACACACAGAGTTATTGTTAATTAGATGTTTTAGTCTCATAAATTTCTGGTATCCTGCATGTGATAAAACTGCTAAATTAACAAACATTACTGAATCATTAGTGAAGCACTGACACCCGTATACCTCTCACTTGATGACCACTCTCCACCTCCCTGCCACTCACTCAGACAAAGTATCCATCCAGGAGAAAACTACAGCAAGCTATGATAAACAAAACCAAATCACCATATGTGCTGCAAAAGCATTACAAGTGCCTTCAAATATGACATTGTATGTCAAGAGGCTGCCCACTGCTTCCATCCTGAGTCATGCGGCTATCGCCACGGGAATTAAGTTTCCTGATGAAAGCCGTCCACCAATGAGATGCCGACGCCACTCTAATCGATCAGACAGCCTGTTCATGCTTTGAGTGGCACATATACCCACTAATTTGTCAGCCGTAGGCTTTAGAACCGCATATTTCCTTTCTTTTTTCTCCCCACTATACATACAAGAGATCCTTGTGAGAGTGCACATGTTCAGCTCTAGACAGATTGGTTTTGACTTTATACCTTAAGCTAGGACTGAATTCAACACTTTGTGTTGCGGTGCAAGTGTGACATTTCCAAGGCAAGGGCATATTCACACACCTTTGACAAACCTCCACTCTTGGACAGAAGCTAAAAATAATCTGAGGATGTTGCAGTGAAACTGTTTCACAATAAAACCTCCGCTGAGCCTCAGTCTCTTACTGCTGCCTAATTGGCTACAGGACCTCCTCACCTACTTCATTGGATGTTTTGACAGTGTGGGAGCCAAAATACTGCCAGCAGCCTCGCAAGGTTTTTCATTTTATGGTTGAGTCCCATTTTGTTCTCAAATGGTGCAGCAAAAAGCTGAAGACATTTAATCACATAATCAGGCATGTCAGGCTAGATCTTTATGTTTCGATCCTATTATTATTCTAGTTAAGTAACTTTGTGACTGCCTATTGTGAGAATTTTATCAGCTTCTTTTTTTATGAGATTACAGCAAGCACTATATAATTCCTTTGGTACATGCACTTTTTGAAAAACAAAAAAAAACTGTTCAGTGTATCTCTTAACCCGTTACATAACATCTCAAAATATGTTTTTAACATAACATAATTCATAGGATTATACGTGTGCTCTTAGTGGGGTTTAAGAGAGGAAAAGGGCAGGGTTAAGTGGATAAACCTGTTAAGAAGACTATATGTTTCTTGTTTTACTTGCAGACGTGCAAAAACCAAGCAGTATCACTCTGCAAGCTACAAGCTGTTTGTTGTCAGTCTCCTATCCAAGAATCAATGGAAAGTGTATTGCACCCGTCAACTGCACTGTGCAGGCCACATTCACTGTCTGTGGGTAACATTATTGATCCTTTAAAGATTTGATTAGATGTTTCAGTGAGGTCATACTGTATAATTAAAAAGAAGTAGAGGGTGACTGTACTTTTACAAATGTATTCATTCAAGGAAGTTCATATCAGATCACATCTCATTTATCACATTTTAGTGGGGAAAAAAGGGAAAACAATAACAAAACGTGCTGGTGCGGCTTACATTCAAGATGGAGCAGGGTATTATCCATTAGCTGGCCTTGACTGGCACTCTAGGTTTGTATATTATTGACACACTTGCACTTCAGCATGCATGTGAAGGAGCATAGGGCTAATGGAGAAACCTGCCTGAGGTGTGGCTTCCCACCCTCCGGCTATATTGTGCTCCCGAGCAATATGGCCCCAAGCAGCAGGAGAATTAAAAACAAGCCCTGTCAATTTTCATTATTAGGCATCAGGTGCTGTGCCAGGTCCAGCAGTCATGCTCGGCTGCTCTCCACCACCCTCACAGCCTTTTAACCCTAATTGACCGTCTTAAGTCCAGTATCCTGGTACTACTGAGGAGACAGACAGGGTGGGAGGAAGGGAGGGAAGGAGAGGGGGAGACTGAGAGAAAGAAAAATATGGAGATACTGTATAGATACAGAACTAGTGAGTATGCTGTGTGTAACCGTACAATTCAAGTCTCTATCATGACTAATGTGTTCCAGTCTTTTTGCAATAAACCAACATAAACAGTAATATTTCTAAATTCAATTCCAGTATATATAACCAGATTCCGTGGAGAATGCAATACCTTAGTCAAGCATGGTTAAACATTCAAAATGTTCTCTTCATTACGCTGATTAAATTGGTACAATGTACCCTATTTCATTGTCTCTGAATCCCAAGTAGGTAAACGCCTCTATCTGCTTAACACTGCTATGCATTTACCACTTAACAAGTTGACTCATAAGCTGTGAAACCTTCCCTACTGCTCCCCTCTCCTCTCTCCTCCCTGCCGTTAAATGCTAAACCGAGCAAGCCATGCTAATCGGTAGGAAGAGGCGACTAAAGCTACTGCTAATCCATTCTGGAATTACGGGGGAGAACAAATTAAGAAACTTCAACTCATTAGCTGAGCTTTAATTCACCGCCCCTCCTGGAGTAATCCCTAAACTCTGCCTCAACAGTTAATTATACTGAGGCCCTGGATGAGAGGCCCTTCATTGTGTTTCCGTTGTTGTTGTTGTTGTTGTTGTTGTGCTGTGTTAACTGTGTGTGTGTTTGCCTTGGTGGTTTCGACTCAGAAAAGCAGGCTTAGAAACATCAATATTACAGCGGTATCCCTACAGTGAGTATAACTGCAAAGCTTTGACTATTCCAGTGATTTATGTTTGATTTATGTAAGGTACATGAAGGTGTGCATGTGTATATGGAAGCACTTTTCTATTTGCAGTGCAAGCCATGAAAGTAAACTACATGGAAATACAAACGCCTTCAATCAAAAGTATGTATCGGTCTCTTCTCTTCGCACAGGTTTAAAGGAATTTTTGCATGTGGGAATAGGTACTGCTGTGATGAGAGGAGGAAAAGTCAGAGAAATCAAACGTGTCACTTTCATGAAAAAGTCAGTCACCTGGACAAACTAAATGATATGGACAGGTTTTGGCATTTTTCTCTCAGGTCAGGAGTATTGATATACACAAACATATGATGATGGGCCTTTTCGGGCAAGAACCAGAAAGGCGTAAAATTAGATTTGGCAATTCTGAACTGTGAAAGTGCTTTCTTTTGAATGTTTGGGAGTATAGATTAAAGTCAGTATCACATTAAAGCTGCATTAATCTATACTCAGACTCTGCATTATTCCTGCACCTTTATATGGATAGTTGCAAAGCATTTCCCACACTGACCTCATAATTACCTCTGCGCAACTTTTTCAACTATTTTTCATTGAACTTGTTTTCAATGCTTATGTTCCCATAACTCTTGGCCGTGTGCACAAAAGTGGAAATCAATATCATCCACTTTTGATAAATGAAGCCACATGGATGAAAGTGCCTAACAAGGACACCTTTACAGACTGTTGTGCTAACTGAATGTGCTGGACCTCAATGTGCTGTAACATCATCAGTCAGTACTCTCAAAAATAGATGTTATACAATGGCTGTAGCTCTCGTGTCCGCAAGAGTGTTGAACTCATTTTCAATCTACAGCCACAAAATTTCAACCACTTTTTTTTAGACGGCAATTACATTGTAAATTGACAGTAGTTGCTGTGGCCACCAGCGCCTTTTAGAGAGGATTTCAATGGCTTTCTGAGCTGTGCAGATGGATTCACATTTGAACTTTGTCATTACATGGGCGATAAGCCACCCATAAGAGAGGCTTTTGTAATTTAAAATATGGATAAGTGGCAGGAGAGGATCAAGCAGCAACGATGGATGGAAACATGGATGGACGGATAGATGTGCATGCCTGTGCTTTAAAACCACTTCATGTGCCTCACTTATCTTGCCCAGAGACACATGCGGGGATTGTTGTAATCAGACGAAACCCTCCAAGAGGCCTAATATGGAAGCTGTGTAATATCTGCTTCCAATTTGCTTTTGTTTACGCTCCAATCGCACAAGTGGCTCGGCCATTTGCAATCACCACCTCAAAAATTAACCACAACTATTGTGGACCAATCCAATGATAGGAAGGATGCGCTCGTTGCCCCTCCCTCTCACAACCCGCTGTGAGCACATTGATTTGTGGGCTACGCGAGGTTAGTGTGGGGGGCGTTTGCCATGGATCTCCCATCAGGCTAATGAGGCATGACGTGACAGTTTTGGTGATTGGGTGAACAGGGGACGCTGCTTGTGGCTGTTCTGTCACTAAGCAATACATACTGGTGCAAATCCCTCCTCAGTGCAGTTGTTTGGCTATAAGGCCTTATTAAAAACAGGGGTCAAAACTGTTCTGATGCGCATTTTTTTGCGTTTGTGTTCCAATAAAGAGCATGGACGTCTCTATTCACAGCGGGGCATGTTGTCTGTGGACATCAATTATGAGATCAGGCCCTCGAGACCAAAAAACAGAAAGACTATATTTGGAAAAAAAGCTGAAAAATGTGTGTGTGTGAGTTTGTGTCGTCGCATAAAAGGAACACTTTGTCAAATCCAATTGGAAACTGCCTTTTAAAGCATCTCCAACCACAACGTCAGAAAGAAAAGAACAGAAAAGAAAGAGAATAGAAAGCCTTGATCCTTTTTACTGTTCTTAATTAGTTTTTCTGCACATGAAAAATAAGCTTTTGTTCTGTTCAGCTCACCATTGTTCTGCAGTGTAATAGTGTTCATTGTGTAGCAGATCTCAAGATATAATAAATGTTACTGCATACGCGCACAAAAACTGTGGCATTTCAACACGATGGAATTGTCACAACACTTGAACCCCCTCACACCCAAACTTATTTTCACATACACGCGCGCACGCACACGCACGTGCAATCACACATCACACACAAACACAAACACACACAAAACACACACACATCTCATCACCCTTTTCCATCTTCCCTAAAGGCTCAATCTGATGCCAGATCAGATCTCATCTGACGCAATGCAAGACCACATCCACACTTCTGCCAGAAGCTAGTGTGAGAAAAAATGATCTGTCTTTAATACTTGAACCTAATTAGCTCTGAAATCTGAGGTTAATTAAACAAAAGAAGGTTAAATTTAGTGACTGTGATTTAAGTGGCGACATACCGGATTAAAAACGCCCCCGTATTTCTCTGAATCACTCATCCCTGCAATCCACAAAAATCCTCTTCTGTCCTCATCCTCATGTATTTTTAAGACATTTGGACAGATGTAAAGGGGTCTAGGCTGCACCACTAAATGCGTGTTTAACAGACAGACAGTCATTTGCATATACTTACTTCACTCATGCACACACAGCGGAATAACACCAGATGAGTCTAGGAATAGCTGTCGTTCTTAAATGTTGCTCACATAAAGGCACTTATTATATTGTAGTAATCCCAACACAGTGTATCTGTTTGTGTCTCTATAATGGATGGTGCGACAGTGATCAGAATTAGAATACCTGTCACATCCTTTGTCTAATAGACTAACAGTAAGAGCAAATTACAATCAGGTTTCTCACATATAGATAGAGGGCAGCCTCAAAGGGTTCAGAGTGCTCTAATGAATGCTTAATTGACATATCAACTAATGGTCATCATAAAGCCTCCTGAGTGGGCTCACAACTCAGTACAATGAAAGCTTTTGTCTCACCATAATCAACTTTAAGTCTGCAATAACACACTGTCAGCAAGCTCTAAGGTAATGGATTTTTTTTTTTATCCATATCATCATTTGAAGGTCAGATATGAATAGTGAGGTGTGCTAGTGTTCCTCAGAATGTCATTGATAAGCATAAAATAATATAAGAAAAATATATAAGTTTGAGTGACTGTAATTAAGTTAGTGGAATTCAACTATTTCTCTTGTTGCATTGCATAAGGTTAACATTTTTGTGTATTCATTTTCAGGGTACCCTTGCTAAATTATCCCATTCAGGATTGCAAAAAACAAAACACAAATTCTCTTCACTCCCACTCGGTGTCTCTTCATCCTTTCTCACCGGACTGTTCAGCTGAATGGAAGGGTTTAGCTCACGAACACCTGAGATACAGACATGTTCCAAAGGATGTTATTTTAAAAGAGTTGTACAAGCTGTCAAGCCTTTTTTCATGAAAATGAAAAACAACTGGGGAATCTAAATTGCAGGATAAATATTAGCATTTATTTAGTATTAGTATCTCAGTGCCTATACAGAAGCGAGGCCACTTCCACCAAGGCCACCAAAGAGAAAAGCCTGCCACATGTTGTTTGAAAGCACTGCCTCTCTGCAAATGACCTTTCGTGGGTGGGGAGAAAAAGCAGATTGGCCATTCAGTTCTCTTTTTTTAAGGACAGAGGTGACATGATGATAGCCGAGCCATCGCTGGCACTTGAAAGCCTCTTAATGTTACCAGCTGTGTTTGTTGCACAGGTTTGTCTGCACTCAGGCTTTTAGTGCTGGTTACTTTCCCTCTGCAGCTTGCTAATGACGTTCGATATAGGCTTGCAGGGAGAAAAACCCAGCTCTCGATCAAAGACCCAAGATATCTCAACTTTATCAATAATGTCTTTTACCCACTATAGCATGCACTTGTAAACAACCCTAAAATTATTAAAATTAAATATTTCCAGGCTTCCTCTACTAATGGGCCCCTCACACAACCTGTTGCATTGCTGTTTTCTTCCATATGGTAGCATGAGTCAAAAGGATAAAGGTGACTTTTTGAGCTATTTCGTCTTTTCACATAGAAATGGGAAACGCGCTGCGAACGGGCTGTCTGCTACTGCTATTAGTGAGTTGCTGGACTAAGAGAAGTGAACAAGCTGCCAAAGAACGGCCAAGAGAATCCACTGCCAGGCGTATCCTTATAATCATTGAATTCCTGTGTGGGTAGAATCCTTAGTTTAACCAACATTCTCTCTACCTGAGGTCCATCATTATCAGGTATAGAGCTAGCCCCCTCTGCCGAAGTGCCTCCACATGGTGTGTAGCTACAAAAATGTAACCCTATTGAACCTCTCTCTGTCTGCACACCCTCTGCGTACCCACCCCACCCCTGCAAGATGAAAGAAATGGCTTGAGGGGGGTCATTTGTATCTGTTGCCCCTGTTCCTTGTCTTAGTTGTCCAGCCTGTAGGCCAACTAGTCACATGGAAACAGGAGTCAAAAGGAGAAATGGCACAGATTGATGACAGAGGATGCACTAGCAAAGGGGGAAGCTTCCTTTGTCACACATTTTTCTCTATACCACTGAATAAGAACACACCGATGGGGAATCGTTGGGTTTGCGAGCTGGCGGTGGTGACGTGTGAGGGGGGATTCTTTTTTTCTTGTCTTACTGTGCCTGTCTAATTCCCTCCAGGCAGAACATACATCAAGAACATGCAGGTTTGTCCTTCGCTAGGTTTTGGATGATTTGTAACCATGGCCTTCTTCAAGCACATAGTGTTGATTCTGTCTCATTTAGAGCTTTGGTGCATTTAAAATACCTTGTTATAAAAATCTATTTCAAACTAGCCTAATAAATCTGGGAACTCACCATTGGCAGGGATCAATCCAAAGTGGCGGGATAAACGGTTGTCTTTTAAATTCCCTCTGCATGCAGTAGTATAGCTCTAAAACCAACCAGAGCAACGCTACTTGATGGATTAAACTTTTGCCGTATCCGGTCGGCAAAACTCCGAACACATCTTCCTTTTTAAGAATGACATCAGTGCTTAACTCCATGTCTTTGTGGAGTTGGGTATGGCTACAGCCTGGACATCTCCTGTCTCGTACCCTCCCGGCTAGGCAAAAACATCGCAACTTGCAACTCTGCCGTCCTTATGTTAAGCCCGCCCACTGACTCTATACACGATGTGACTGGCCTGATCAGAATTTGGTTTTTCCAGCCCACAATCCAACGGAGAGTTGCTAGACTGACCCTGGCTGCAAATTACATTTGCTATAACTAGGGTGTGTCAAGATTTCTAGGCTAATTTTGAACACCTTTTTGGTAAAATAATTTCAATTGTTGAATTCCTATAATGTCAATATCATTCTGAAATATCTTGAAACAAATAATTATATAAATTATTATTATTCACTGCTGGCAAAAAAAACAGCATACACAAGATCAGGTTCAATTACTTGAAAAAAGATTAACCCAGGTGTTGTCATCATCTTTTTCCTCTACACCATTGAGAAATGTCTAAAATACTGTACACTGCTTACTGATCTATAGTCCAAAGCCTTTGGAAGAGATTACCAGAGTAATCATCAGAATGTGGTTCCTCTAGGAATCAGTTATGAGAATGAATGGATTACATGAAAGTAATTCCAAGCTCAATACCAGAAGCTATCCCAAAGCCAAGAAAACAGATTCTGATCTCATACTGCTGCTGTGTCCTCCGGCTCTCTGCAGCGGTCTAAGTACCTTTGAGACTCTCCAGTGCATAAACCACCTTCGGTTTATAACACTGTCAAGGTCATAAGTTCACTTGGATGTGTTGCGCGTCTCGTTCTACACACTTGCCCACGTATCTTTAAATATTTGTAAATCTTGAAACCTAAGAAGCCTTGACACATCACATACATACACCAATGCGTACATACTCTAATCATTAAGAAAAACATAAACATGCAGAGACATACACAAAAGAAATTGTAAAAAATAAGTAATTTAAGCAAGTATCCTTAAAAAATTGTTTTGGAAAGAGAAATTCCACCGTGTTTTCTCCTGCAGTAATGATATGGGTGTGCATCTGACACTCTCTGCCCATGGCAAGACCCCATATCCTGAGAGAGAAAGTAACAGCCGGCTAATCAGCTCCCTCTGATATCTTTATCACAAACAGCCACACGCAAACACACATGGCCGCTCAGTGAACACACGTACAGACACACACACATGCCCAAACAAACAGAAAGAGTAGCAAACACAGCGGCGACAGATAAAAAGGATTAGGGTCTAACTGGCCAGCTGAAAACAGGACAGAGGAAGGACATGCTGTGTGTGTGCATGTGTTAGTGAACTACTTTCCTGCTCTATCTCTATCTATCTATTTGTGCATGCTAGATTATGTCTGTCTCTTACCTTCCGTACACAAACCTGCACGACACAGTCCCATTTCTCCCTGCTGAACACACAGCTTTTCCCTTCTCCCCTGCCTCAATCACTCCTCTGTGATTAACAGACAAGTAACGTAAAATTGCTTATTGACTTGAACAGAGGTTATTTATAACATCAATGTCTAATTTCCATTAGGTCTCCACATGCAAAATCTTTGTGAGGGTTAAGCTTCAGCCAGTATGCAGGTTTTGGCAACAAAAGAAAGCATTTACTACACCATGGCTGATTTCATTATTTCCTATTCAGCATATGCACAGTGTGCTGCAAACAATGGTGTGGCAATAAGAATAGGAGCACGCATTTTTATGATAGTAAATGCAACAGGCTGCATTTACATTTCAATAGTAGGCATTTAAACAATAAATGTAGCCAACGCAGCTATGATAAGCTAAGAATTTAAATTAGCTTTGATGATACGGTGCCTACCTTGCCAGTAGTACAAGCAAAGAGTTTTGGCAGGTTCGTGTGAAAACACAGCAACACCCAGGCAGTTTTGATGCTATGATGTGTGTGTGTCACAGGGTTTTTCTCAAAGCAAAAACAGCTACAGTACATCATGTATAATCCTGTAATAAAACAGGTGACTGCCCAATATCGTCATTGAACATATGTTGTAGATTGCTTTCTTTTATAAATGTTTTGAATTTCATCTTACAGACAAGAAAGGCTTCTGACAGAGGCTGTAAGAGCTGGCTCAATAGCAATGAGATTGGACAGGGAACACTACTACTGTGATAAAGAAACCAGTATTCACATCCAACAAAACCTGACCAGATGTCCTAAAATCATCAGTTTTAAACTAAATACAAATTTTTAGCATCAAATCCCTTTCAAAAATGAAAACAACTGTTGCTGACACACTTAATACAATGCAAAAATACCAATGTTTGATTCCAATTCACTCTTAACATACAACAGAATGATGAAATGCAATGTTTTTCCAGTCTGATTTATACTTTGAGCATACTCTCTGCACCGCCAAATGACCCTTTTGTACCGTTTGTGATTGTTTTATTAAAAAAAGGACTCTTCCGTCAAGAGACAAGCGTCTGCACTTGGTGCTACCATTATCTATCTTTTTGGAGAAAATATACCCCACCAGACACAACAACAAATTGACAAATTACTTTGTGCCCTTTATTTAGTGATATGTGAATGCTGGAAGCACTCACAACCTATGTTCTTCTAGCTCTTTATTATCATTCCCACATTGCAATTTTCACATTTGTAAATGTAGAAATTTCTTTCAAACATAACAACATTCAGCTAGGTACTTTTTAAGAACTTAACCCTTGTGTTGTCTTCATTTTCGGGACCCTATTTTATCCCTCGGGTCAAATTGACCAGTGACTTATTTGGGGTTTTAATAACAATTCCGAAATAAAATTTTACTTTATAATCTATTAACAAATATTGTCTTTATCTCAATTTCAAACAATTGAGATAACATAGAGAATGTAATCAATCTCTACTAGAACACAATTAAAAATGGAACTGTGATTCGTTTTTTTGTCATAAGGTTATAATTCATGTTAAAATCCACTATGTGATCATTCTTATCTTAGAAAAAACGTAAGTGGTCGTATCCAGAATCATTTTCTGAATTGAGTCAGGAACACATGTTTATCACAGAAAATAAGGTAAGGCCACTGATTTTCAGGTAGAAAAAAATGTAACTTGTATCATTTTTCTTCTTGTAAAAATTTGAAATGGGTCAATGGGTTTTCTAAACATAACCATAATCTCTGCCGAAATGACTGGCAGCTTGCGGTGCTCTGTAACACTGTCACCTGTTCTCGACTACCGCTCCAACTACCGCTGCCCCATCCGGAGTACTATGCGGATCACCATAGCCGATGATGCAAACTCTGTAGCAGCTAAACACAACAACTAACTGCTACTGGTACAACAAGCTTTGATGGAGCTCTGTAGCCGCATCACATCAGCGTCAGTATCAGCTTAAACAGCTAGGAACTCCCTCTCTTTAGCACGGAGTTCCATCATGTGACCGGCCGGCAGCCTCCTAGTTTTTATACAATATCACACGTTTTAGTGTGAACAACTTTTTGTACAATATCATACAAACCTGTTCATGAGAATGTGTTGTGCATGTGTGATGAGCTGTTTGGAACGACAGTGGAAAGGACCTTTAAAATCTTTTAAAAAACCACAACTCAAACATGCTGTTATTCAGACAATTTACAGTCTTTATTCATAATGTTAGCTACAAAACGATGGACATTTTGTGCCCTTTGTACAATGTAGCTATGGAATCAAACTGACTTATACATTTGGCCCTGTGAGCCTGAAAGTGACAGCAGTGCCAAGGACAGTCTCAGAAACTGAGACACGCATTTTCTAGGGTAAAGCAGACAGTGCACGTTTTTAACCTGCTCTGATTTTTACTATATTTTTACTATTACTATTGAATACTATTTTGGCAATTGGACTCACAATTTTGGACCGGGAGGCAGGGGTTTGAGAGTTGCGCCTCAGCTCAATTTATATGCAATTAACTGTGTGACCCAGGAGTCACTTAGCAGTTACTATTACCATAGTAACATTTGATTGCTGCTGGAGGTACACAGCTGATTGAAAAGAGTTAATTAGTGTATTGGCGCACGCACACACACACACACACACACACACAC
>NC_045735.1:10144864-10145585 GCF_008692095.1 Etheostoma spectabile | reverse complement strand
TAGATACTCCATTCACACCTTGAAGTAGTTGTAGATAATATTATCTGCCTTTCAAAGAGATAAAGTATCGGATCAGCTTTTCAACAAAATCTAAAATATTCCACATAGAGTATTTAATCGGTACTAATTCACTTTTAAAGCCAGCGATCCAGTTGAGCGTCAGCTTTTCAACATACAGCATCCGCACGACAATTTCTTCAGACATGTGTCTTCTCTAGTTACATCCTGCTGTTGCCCTTAAGCACAGAAAGTGAAATAAATTAAATCATTGAAAATAAAAACACCAAGATAGCTTGAACTAAACATGACACTGACAAATTGACCAAGGGTTACGATTACCTTTACAAATGTTTGTGAAGCTGCCTCGGCACACCTGCTGCCAACTCGGGTGAGATCAGTATTGGCCTGACATCAGCCCAACCTCTGCACCCTAATCCCTGGGCAGAGGGCAAACACCTATTGGATATTTTGATGGGAGCAGCTGCAGAAATGACGCCTGATGCTGGGAGGCAAGGAAAAGCCATAAGGTTAAAAAACCCATCTTTCTCCTTTGACTTTCTATCTCTCACAACCCTTCCTGCTTATTGCTCACCACTTACCTCTTTCCCACTCCGCAACCAGACTTCTACGCTCATGCATATAACCGCGTGCTTGCACTTAATGCACGCATGCACGCACGCACGCACGCACGCACACGCACACACGCACACACACACACACA
>NC_045735.1:10132462-10144854 GCF_008692095.1 Etheostoma spectabile | reverse complement strand
CACACACACACACACACACACACACAGACACACACACACACACGCATAAGGTTCAATCTTGACAACCAGTGGGCTGAACCTAGTGTTTACCTCAGCAGCTGGGTTCACCACCAGCTACAATTACAACCATTAGCATGCTTAATTAACAGATTCGCTGGCAGCTCATGCAGGCTTAACCTGGTTCCCCATCTCTGCCAAAACCACCAAGCCTCCAGAGATCAAACTCCCACACCACTGTTTTGAAGGTAGGCACTTTCTGGGTAGGCTGGGAGAGTATCATTGTGCTGCTTAGAAGACAGATAATAAAATAACTTGTTTTTTTCCTGCTTAGCTGTTTGTCCCATTGGACCTAGACTGTGTTTGATGCAGACTGTCGCAGCAGTGTCTTTTCACGTGATGTGCACAGACAGAAACAGTAAACATGTAAACAAAAGCTGTGTGAATAAAAACATCAATGCCGTGTTTTGCCTTTTTGGGGCTCACAGGGTGAGAGAAATTGGCAGCAGTGCAAGCTCTGGCACATGTCCGAAACACTTGAATGCAGCCCAGTGGTACCAATCAAGACCCACTCTCTGAAAAGCTCAATCCACCTCATGTTTTAAGGAGCAAGACAGAGTTATTGTTCTGTTCCTGCATATTGAACTGCTGCACATTTGCTGCTATCTCTGAGAATGATCATTTTACAGAATGCTTGGGTAAAATTACAGTCCCAGTCGCTTTACTGTAAAAACTTCATAATGATGGAACCCATGACAGGCAAGAAAATAATTAAGCATAAGCTGCGTGTAACCGAAGGGAAGTTGTATAAAGTCATACACTTTAGTTTCTCTCTTGGTAGGTGATATCATCCAAACTTCACATAACAGTAATACAAAAGAAATTCATGACGTAGAGAGAAAAAAATAAGAAAGGTGTCAGGGATGGACAATCCTCATTTAAGTACTTGGGGAAAGGGATATAACTTTATACAACAATAATGTAACGCTACAATGATGCTGGAGGAAAAGAAAACCCAATTAGATGTGGGCAATGGTGCACAGACCTCCGGAGAGACCGACCCACTCTGTTAAAAATGTATCATAGTGCTCAGCTTATTAAGATGTCAACTGTGCAAGCTCTGCAGGTTCAGTGTAAATACCCTCATGGCATATTCTTCTGTGGGCATGTCGATCCACCCTGTCGCCGCTTTTGCAGTCAATGACTCTTAAGTGGCTGTCATTGGCTGCTGAGAATCCTTCATAAACATATTGTCCTTTTTCACCTAATTAGGCTGGAGGGATTGTACTAAAACCTAGGAGAGCGGGGCTTTTACTCACATCGGCAGTACTGAGGAACCTACTTATATAAACGGCAACCCAGGCCCTATCCCAGTGCTCCCACTCTTCCCCTCTTCCTTAGTTAAAAACTTTTTTTTTCTTTTTCTTAGAAAATTTAATAGTGTCCCATATTTTATTTTTTTTGTCAGACGTGCAACATTTCAATGTTGCAGTAACTGTGGTTAGAGGGTCAATGTGCTAAAAAGAAGTGTTTTGTGAACTACATTTTGTTATTTGCTTCATCAGTGCAATGGCAACCAGATACAGCAGTGGCATTTACTGAGATTTACAATGTTTACTGTGCATACTGTGTACTCATCTGTGTATTCATCTACATACAAATACTGCCAGACTTCATGTTATAATTGTTTTTACATCTTGAGCATTATCTACTTAAGCAATGACAGTTTATCATCCAATTAGACTCCTGGCAGAGAAAATACTAGTCTGTTGCAGTTATAACATTTCTTAACTGACTTGCTCTATATCTAGTTTCTGCCTTTGCATGCAGATACATATTTATGAGCAAGCATCACACACGCTGTGTAGACATGTGTGAATGAGACATCTCCATAACTGGACCAGCTGACCTGAGACTTGCAGAGCTGCTGGGGACTCCAGGGAGAAGGATAATAGAATTTCTCCAGCCGTCTTCCTGTTAATTACAACAGACCTTGGTTCTGAATAAATATTTATTCAGAGGGTACAGCAATCTGCATGCATATTGTACACAAGCAAGGCCTGGCCAGCCAGAACAATGGTTGCATATGCCGTGAGTAAACAACATCAGAAAAAATAACAAAATTAATAATAGTTTTGTATACAGAGATGTGTGGGTAGAGCATTGCAGTGCTTTTAATGACCACCATAAGTGTTAGGTTTAATTCTGTGTCAGGTGATAGTATGTGTAGTTAGCCTGAGAGGGTTAGACTGACAAATGACACATGAGGGGGCGTTGGGTGATGCAGGTGTGTGGGATGAGATTCAGATTGAGATTGTTTCCAGAGGAAGACAATCAAGGAAGCAAGACGCTACAGGCGGCTGCAAACCACAAACTTTTACAAGTTTATATACTATTGAAGTCAAAGACGCTAAAAGACTATTCTTGTTTTCCCATAGCACAACTTTTGAAAATACACCTTTTAAAACCTAAACTAAAACACGAAGAGTGGTTCACGAAGTCCTGAGGCACTGGAGAGCGGACGCCGGGCAGTGAACACGAAACAGCGGCCTCTGGACAGCAGGAGAGACGGACGTTAAATGCAACATGCATGGAGAGGAGACATACTCCATGTAAGACATACTCCATGTAAAGGGCTATTTAATGGCTGTTATTTCTTTGGATTGAAAAATACATGCAAAGTATTGCCTATATAATTGATGTTCTTTGCCAAAATCACACAACGAAGATAAGAGAATCATACTGCAAACACACTGTTGGAGAAGTTTTCTTTGACAGATGATTTAAATTGGTTAGCTGACGGAACCGCAAAACAGTTGGCAGGGAAATGTTAAAACAATATAAAGAAGGATATACGGATCCAACACCATACAGAGGTGATTGAGAGGAGAGAAAGAAAAATGAATGACATGTCATTGCCCTGAACTGGTTCATCTATCTACATTGTTAGACAGCCTTTGAATGCACATGGGCCTGCACAACAACACACGTGAATATGAACTAAACAGTCATGCACACTCTCTCTCTCTTACACTCACACAGACACAAACACATAGACATAGACATATTCCCATTTGCTCTGTGGGCCAAGCAACAGCTGGGTTTGGTGCAAGTGGAAGAGCAGCTAATGAACCTAACAGAACTCTTGACAATTCACATCTGCTGACACTCTCCAGCTGCTGCCAGCAGGCTGGCCTTCGCAGGCCTCCCTAGACCAAGACCTACAGCCAGGGTTAACACCTGGGAAGGACACCACAGACTCGCACGTCTTTTATGCATATGCATGTACATAAACACCACAAACCCACACAAGCAAACATACAGTACATATTCATGAAAATCGCCCTATGAGTATGCTCTCTGCTTTACCAAAGAGCTTGAGTTTTTTTTAAATTTTTCAATAACTAAGGTTGTAGGGATTTGATGCGAAGGTAGGAGCAAAGTGAATTCATTTGACCACAGTTAACATAAATTGAAACCACAAAAGCCACAAATGAGTGGTGATACGCCTTCTGTCTGTGATCGCATAAATTACTTGATACATTTTGTTACATGAGGTGTTACCTCGTTATACCTCAGAGCACATCCTGTAGCAACATGCTGTTTGTGCCACTATGCATGATAATGCGATGTGTGCTACACTCCACTGTCTCTGTATGCTAAGAATGTATTTATAGCCAGTTAGATGAAGAAAACACCCTGATATCATTGCAGCAGACAGGTAAGTGGTCCTCTTCCTCAAGGCCTCATTACCACCAACTCAGAGAACAAAATGGAATTAGCCCCTGATGTCTCCCGCATGCAGACTTTATATATGTATTATTTTCCTTTTATTGCTAGATACATTGATGGCTGTACTCTTAGCTCAACAACAACTTCCTTACCTATGGCTACTTCAATTGTTAAACTCCTAGACTGCAGCATCAGGGACATACATATACTTAGTAAAATAATATTAAATTACAGGCATACTGTGCACAGCACTTATAGCACCCACACATAGTATGTTGTAGATAGAGTGATTTCCCATCTGCTGTAGTATTACTGAGACATGATGCAATCATGGATGGGAACACAAGCAGCCGTAGCGCGAGGATGCTAAGATGAAAAGTGTTCTCCTGGGTGCTTGTTGCTGCCCTACTCTGTAGCCTCATTTAGTGAGAAATGGCTCACCTGTAACATATATCCATGCTTACACACAGAGAGGTCCCATGTGTCTCTTTCTATGCTTCATCTCATGAGTCTGTTTCCTTACCACACACTCACTCACTCACACGTACACATTTGTCCTCACAGAACACTCTTTTGTCATCCTATCCTTCTCCCACCCACTATCTCCAATTTGCCCAGGATCCTAATGCCGTGAAAAATGGCTTGTCGTTTCTGATTGCATTTGATAACAATTTTGTCAAGGCTCCTCTGGCAGCCAGCGAGGAGCAGTCCCATCAGCAGCTGTAGCTAATTAGCCTCTATCGCTAGCTCTTTTGGCTCACCCGCCACTGCTTATTTTGGCCCAGTCGCTCTAAGTATAAATTATTGGATTGTTGAGATAAACGAGGCCTGGCAAATAAGTGAGCAAAAGAAGGAGGGAGATAAGAAAGGGTTTAATAAGGAAGCATTTAGAGAGGTATATATGAAAATGCGGCAAAAAATATAAGTGTCACTGTCGCAGATTCTCACAGTTAACCAAAAGCTATGTCCCTGGTCGTGACAAAAAAGCGTATATGGTAGCTATTTTTCTTGCTATAGCTAACTGTTTGTTTGGTCAAATGGATTTGATTTACTCCCACCTCTGCATCAATGGTGTTTGACCTTAACTACTCCAAACATTCAGTTTTGTTTGGTATGAAGCTAAGGATTTCTCTTAAATTTGTAAACATGTGTAAAAGAAATACATGAAAATAATACATATTCCCACACGTTCAGTAATATTTGAGATTGCTTAATAAGCATACAATTGAATGTCCCTTTTCTTGCATTTTCACATAAATTCCCATGACTGCGTTAACAATATTGAAGTAAAAGCAAAACATAGCAAAAAACAAACTATATAGGACTTTGGCATAATTTGCTGTGCACCACTAAGGTGCTGATAGTTGCTGATAGTACAGGAAAATATTACGGTGATAAAAAAAAAAAAAGATGGCCTGATGAAAACACTAGGCAATCACAGAGAACAGAAAGTCTAGTCAAGGACAAGCAGTGAGCGATAACACAAGGGACAATCTTTTATCCTCTCTGATTAATTCCAGGTCCTCCACGCTGCACACTGGATACACTGTCATCAGTAACCTCAATGTTAATGGGACTTTCACGGTGGTTGCAGGAATTTTGCCTGTAGAGAGCCGTTAGAGTGTACTGATTAACCTCTTAGCCATCAAAGGCATTGTTTGCTGTATTTCATCTTTTATTCTGCTGCAAACATTGCATCCACGGCGCATTGCAAGAGAAGCAATAACGACCAGACTGGCTGACATGAGGTTAAAAAAAACAGGGTCCTCATAATGTCAAAATTAATATAAAAGGACCCATCCTCATGGAATTATGTGAATCCATAAATTGTGCATTTTACAGTAATAAAACCAGATTTGGGATACTATTCAAGACAGAGGGTAACAGAACTGAGAACATACTTCAGCCTGTCGTAATCGTCCCTCTGAAGACTTGCTTTGCAGCCACTAAAGAATAGATATACGCTATAAAATATTTGGGTGACACGTTTTAATGGAATTGCAGGGCCCATGAGCAAATGAGGAGGCAGTTGAAGGCAGAAGAACTTAATAACACCAGGAAAATAAGCATTCATTCAGATTTAAATAGCATCATGTTGCATTGCGAAACTTGACACCTGTGCGCCTACAGGACCCAAAGCAATTACTTTTAAGTCTGACATGCTCAGTTTTTGCTCAGTGATTAGCAGGTACTGCTGATGATCTGATTATGTTTTTGTTTTTTTTTCACACTTACTCAAACTCTACTTTTGTTTTTTTTCATCCTATAATACAGGATAGTCATCACTTGAAAAATAACTCAATAAGATCGATGGCCAAGCACTAAATGTTTTGAATAAATTGTTGCTTAGGGTTTTGGAACTGTACCCCATAAATACATTAAGGCACAGTGCATCATCAATTAGCCAAATGTCTGTGCCTCACTGGCAGTATCCTAATAAAACGTACAATGAGTTATGCAATGCAAAACTCTGGCCCATCAATTTCACCTAGACATCTAGTTGATGATAAATTAACTGTGACATAAAACATCTGATTTGTATTATGGCTCTCCACAGCCTAATGAAAGTACACAGCAGAAGGGAAGACAAACGGTTATTATATTCCTATTTTGCTAAAGCCCAGACAAGATTTTAAGTATTTTGTAAATTATATATGTATGTGATGTTTGTCAGCAGATTTACTTAGGGAAGCATTCATGTCCACATTTTAACCATATTGAGTTTTTTTGCTTTGGAAGAAAAATCCTAACACAGCAGAGACTTAGCAACCACATGGCCTGCCATTCCACGTGTCATCCCTACACTCCCATTGAATTAAAAAGCTGTTTTAACTCAGTGTTTGAAAGTAGTCCAGCATCCCTTTGACTGCCTTTGCTAAAAATGTCCTTGCAACACTTCCCATTTATCACTTAACACACCAAAATACTGGGTGTTCAGACTACATGGGGTGTAACGGCTGCTGCCTTTTTCTCTGATGGGTGGTCAAGTAAAATAATGTGCAAGTAGTAATGGCTGTAATATACTGTAGAATGCAATCTGACTTGCTTAAATGGTAATGGTGTAACGATTGCTGTATCCAGCATATGCAACATGCATACTGTATATTATCTCCACAGGAGGGTTTAGTATTAGACTGCAGGGAATGCCAAATGCAAACTGACTGTATGCCTCCTCTTGTGGAATTCATTGGAAGGGGATGAACCATCCAATACAGCTATGCATTTAACGAGGCAAGAAGCAGAAATAAAAAAATCCAACTAAGTCTCTCGCAGGTTCGCCGACAGGTGTTTTTTGTGCTAATTGAACATATGCCAGCAAGCTTATTGGTGTCAAAAGCGTGCATACTCCCAGTGACTGTGATTCAGTCAAGGTGAATGGTATAAATGGTGTGAGAGAGGATCACATTTTGGTTCAACCAGCATCCTTCTGACGCCTACACACACACACACACACACACCACACACCACACACACACACACACACACACACACACACACACACACACACACACACGTAAAAACACACAACAATATTTTCTGTATGTGTGCTCACAGGACGTTTTTGCAGTGAATAAAAGAAAGCAAACAAAAAAGTTACTGTCAGCCCTCAGAAGCTGCTAACCAGAATGTGATTTGGAATTCGTGGATTCACCTTCACATGTCAAATAGGCCTACATCAGAGAGAAAAACAATCCTCCACTAGCACTGTGTGTGCGTGTGTGTGTGTGTGTGTGTGTGTGTGTGTGTGAGTGTAAGTGTAAGTGTGAGAGAAAGAATTTAGGATGTGCTATTGTTTGTATTTCTTAGGTTGCAGCTGTCATTAACTATTACACATAAACTGACAAAAACAGAGTGTGATTGGAGAGCAAGCACAGGAAATAAAAAAATATTTTGCCATTTAAATGAGGAAAAGAGGATTTGAGCTCTGAGTGATAAAATAGTGATGTGGATTGGATCATTGCGGGAGTAACTTAAAACCATTGCATTTGAACTTGCCCTTCATCTCTGACAGCATTACAAAATATTGATTTTCCACTTCCTTGTTGGCAATCCAAAACTTTTTCTCTACTAAATCCAATCATTTCTATTCTCTCTGTCATCTCCCATCCTCTCCCACTTAAGCTACAGTTGGTCTTTTGATGTACCAAATCCTATAAGGCTGTAAATGACAAACTGCTCATTCAATGAAATTCTTCCTAAATCACATCAATAATGGTGTGCACCCCTATGCCACAGTTAACAGATAAGAGATGGATTGTGGATGCTGCAGGGGTAGCGCCAAATGACACACCCCATTAGGTGTAGGGTAGAGTTATTCAAATCAATAGCTTTGTCTTGTAAAAAGAATCTTCCTCCTTCCTTTGAGGTCCAGATCTGTCAGCTAATGACACCTCTATTTGTTTCATCAAACTTTTCTCCCTCTTTCATATATCTGCTATGATCCATTGCCTGCATTGTGTATGATGTGCTATACAGTAAGTGTACTAGTGTGTGATCCATGAGGCTGCTTTAAAAGCAGCACCAACTGCTAAAACCATTTCTTTTAGTCTATTCTTAGTCACCTTAATCATTTTTTTTCCTCTCGCAAATTTGACATTTGTGCTAAAGGAATTATTCTAGTTGACACAAATTAACAAACAACAATTAAAACCATTCAATCAAGCATTTACATAATTTACTTAGCAAAAATGCCAAACATTCTCTGTCTCAGACCTAAGCATTTGCCACTTTTTTCTGTTTTTTACATTATAATCTTTGAGTTTTGGACAGTTGGTATGCCATTTTTCACTATTTTGACATTTGAAAATAATTGTTTGTTTTTATACGTAATTTATTTTAACTAAAATATTTCAAATTGAGGTTATACTGGAGCATACGGTAAAGCTGATAATACAAAATGCCTTAGATGCTTAACATTGAAGATGAGCACTTCAATTGTAAACTTAATTTGTGACCAGTCATGACACTGTTAATCTGGTCATCTCAATGCAAAATACCCAAGAAACAGCTGAAAGCACCAGAGGCCAAGATGCAAAAGCCTCATTTACTTAAATAAATTGTGTCACAATGACAAGAGGAGTTGATAAATGGGCCAAAGCATGACATTTAGAATAACACATTTTGTCTTTATGTTGGAAAAAAAACATGTATAAGTCCAAAGGAAGCCATCCTGCTGTGCTCAGATCTTGTGAAGCAGTTGAAGTACAAAGACTAGAGAAAACGAAACATGAAATCAGAGTGGGTTGTGACTGATTGTTTTTGAGTAATAGCTCTACACTCTGTGCTAGATCCTCCAGGCCTGCTGCACTGCATCTGGTCAAAGACAAAGCTAATCGCAGAGGACAACGATGTAAGAGATTGCTGCGGATGGGCCCACCGCAGGGCTGCTAGGCTCACGCTGGGTGTGATGTTTGTGTGTGTAAATGTGTGTGCGTGCGAGTTCGATGGTGAGCTCAGTGCGGAGGTCATAGCACAAACATCAAAGAGGCTTACCTCAAACTCTGCATCTTGTGCTTGTAGCTTGTTTGTTGTTCTTTGTGGTCTTAGCTTTGCCTTTAAAGCTAAGACCACCCCATAATGTAATTGCTTTGACAAACCTAAAATAAACTTTTGCCCATTTTCTGTGGCCGACAGTTTATAAAACGAACAGCATTAATCATCCTTAACAGGTGCACCTATTACTTTAAAGTTATTTTGAATAAAGTGGGCAACATCATCATCATCTTTTCATTCAACTTACATCTGTTTACGAACATCTTTGCATGTCAATGACTAGTTCATCACATGCTGTATTTTGTACGTACGGCTACATTCAAGCTTCCAATGAGCCTCATCTGAATTGCAGGGGCTCTAAAATTGGAAAATGACCCCAACTATTTTAGTGCAATCATGTCTGTTTCCTCTGCTTTTTTCAATTTTTGGGACTACACAGGAAAAACTTGGTCAGAGGGCTCACTGTGGCTCTAAGCCTATGATATCACTGACTCCCTGGTGAATGATAGAGACAAAAGAGCGAGGTTGTATTGCTGTGGACCAACACAGTGTTAGAAGAATGGGATTGGGAGGGAAGTAGTCATTTGCCAACTTTGACACCACAGGGAACCATTGTCCAACCCAAGTGAGAATATTGAATGAGGGATGTTAAGGGGAGAGAGAATGGAGAAAAAGAGCAGCCTGCTGGGTCCTCTGTACTCAGGCAAACAGGAGAAGTAGTGGAGGTTGTGAATAACAAATTAATTAGAAATGGGAGCAAGATAGCGATGGATGAGAGGCCCGACGGACAGGGTCCAGGAAAAAAAAAAGCCAATCACGGAGCAGTGGGCTGTGAGTCCCATCCATTATGTGGGGACTGACAAGTTACCAGCAGTCAGAGCAGGAGCTGCACTTAATAAATCAAAGCTGACAACTCCTCCTTGGCCCTATCTCAAGTACAGCTTTCCCACTTCCCCTTGCCCAGCTTGCATTAAGCTTCACCTTCTTTGGATACCAGTTCCACCGCTGTCCACCTTTGCAAGCACTGGATTTGTTATAACCGTGGTTGTTTCCCAAAAATATGTAGTCCATGCTGGATTACACAGTGGCAGTGACAGTCAGAGAGTTACAAGTTTGGGCAAAAAAGGTTGTAGAATCCTTTGACCTGTACCGTAAGGTTGGGCAAATAACAGAAAAGCCGGGCTGGGGAGCCAATAGGAAAATTCTATTTCTACTGTAAACTTTTCTTTCATTATCCAAGGTAAAATACAATACAAATGGGAGTTTGCTACATTGCACAAAACAATACATGTAAATTACCAAAAGTGGCATGGAACCAATAATGACTGTGACACATATGACATCAATTCAGTCCCCTTTTTTCTGATTGAGTTACAACACTTGACACAAAAGAGTTTGGTGGTGATAGTTGCGTGAAATTGCGATAAGAAGTGAGTCTGGGCATTTCTATAGCCCTTCATTTGCCTGAACTCCCAAAGGGTTCCATTTATGCAAGTCAAATTGCCTTTTTCAGAGAGAGAGAAAAGCTGAAGAAATGCATTGGATTCCATTATTGAGCAATTGTAATTTAGTACCATTTGTTTTTAATGAAAGCTGAGCTCCGGAAAAGTTACATTTTAATTAAAAGAAGTTTGTACAACCAACAGTAACAAGTTTTTTATCAAGTCAAAATCTTTCAAAGGGTGGTCAATTAGCACCTGCCAGAGAAGCAGAATGTCTAAACAAGTCCTGTGCAGTGCAGCAAACAAGTTTTAGCAATTAAGACTCTTGATGTTACTAAGTGGAAAGGGTTCTTTAGGGAACCGTTACGCAAACACATACAAAAAAGAGGGAAACAATTTCTAGTGCAGGTTAGTGGAGTGGGTTTTTATCTTAAAGGTCACTGCTTCAGATCTTATAAGTGGGACAAAAAACTGGGCAGGGAAAGTAAACCAATGACGCTTAAACAGATTTTTTATTTTTTATTTTATCAACTCTAAATTACAGTGAAAAGTAGGAGCAAGGCACTTAACCCCGAACTGCTCTACTACAGCTACTCACTGACCTACAGTAGACCTGGCAAATAAGATTTCTCAGCAGGGAAAAAAAAATAATACTTGGAATTTCCTAATCTGGTTTTTGCTCCAGTAATTTAAGTATTGGAAAACGTTTATGTCCAGTGATAAATGACTTGACAAAGGTTATTTTCTGTGACATGATCATGAAAATGTTATTTTCCTGCAGCTTATTCTTTAATGTCTGCTTTTCAGATCCATTATCTATGTTCACATGTGGCAAATTTTGTTATGAGACACTTTTGTTCAAGGCAATGGGAAGGTTAGTTGCCTTTAAACAATCACTATCACGCTGTGCCGACTGTAGCTGTGGGCTGAGAGCAGGCATGTCCTGCAGAAACAGTGGATAATTTCAGAAAACACATTGTTTACACCCTTAAGCATTTATAGACTGTCTAGCCTTTGCTGACATACAGTATGAACTGTATACCTGCAGTTTCCTGATAAAGGGAAGAGAGATTTCAGAAATATACCAAACACAGCAGCTCCAGAGTTATAATAGTAGTGTAGAGGAAAAGCTACTGTTTCCACATCACAACAGAAGCTGGTGGAACGATATCAGCAGCAACACAATCTTGAAATCTTGTTTGATTTGATGATAATAAATGCAATCCTCCCAACGTGAAGAACAGGAGGCTGTTGAAAGGCAGAAGCAGGTGAACTGAAGTGAAATCTTCAAATGTACACCATTTAGTGGAGAAACATAGAAACATAGACATGTTCTGGACACTGTCACATAAAAAAACAGCTCTCTCGATCACACACACATGCACACGCACGCACGCACGCACGCACACACACACACACACACACACATACTGCAGAATCCTATAGGGCTGACGTGTGTGTTGCCTGTAGCCATGCAACCCATTCTCATGATTGGCTCCGTATGATATCGTACGAAAATGTATGCACACAAAAAATGTAAGATATCCTGCGTGACGCAGGCTAGCTACGAGCTCCATGATGCAGAGTGGCAGTTGATAGTTGTTTAAGCCGCTACAGAGCTTTGTTGATGGTTCAGTTACCCAAAAATGGGTGACTTTGAGCCTGGTACAAAGCACTGCAAACTGCTGGATTAAAATGAGTTGGATTAAAACACTCCTAAGGAACACG
>NC_045735.1:10125636-10132452 GCF_008692095.1 Etheostoma spectabile | reverse complement strand
GGTGAAAGACTTTAGTTTTCCCCGGGAAGGGAATGCCCACCAATCCACCCCAACCTTAGTCAATGGTAATACAACACACAATTTACACACATGATCTGTCCCTTCTCTTTAGCAGTGCCCAAACATAAAGATTAATTCACACACATTACCAACTACTGCATTCATGAATCCTACTGGTATTCACTATTATAAGCACGGCACACTGTGAATGGCATTCCGAGGCCAAGCAAATAACGTGCAAATAATGACGTTTTTTCTTATAAATGTATATCTTGTAGTTGGTGAACCCTGCAAAGTCTGATTATGCCCTAATAGCTGTGTTTCTGAGCAGATTGGTGCTCTAATTTAGCCATGACCTCACAGTCAGTAGAATATAACAGCATGTAGCAACATGCCTACCAGACCATTTAACCCATTTTTGGGATTTAGTTTAAGCCTAATACGACATGATGGAAAGGTATCTGTTTAAAAAAAATTGCGCTTCTCAATGCAATACAAATTCTACTTCTAAATGTCCAATTAGGATACAGTTTTGATACACAGCACTTCACAAGTTAAATGAGTACTTTGGCTCAGGATCAAATGTGAACACAGGTGTCTCCCCCTCACACAGATTCTGATCCAAGTGATTTGTGTTGTGAGACAAAAAAAACATACCAATACTCCCCTAAAAGGACAAAGTAATTACCAGGCTTGAACCCCCCCAAATAGACTCCTCCTAATTTGTAGCTTTTGGTTGAATAGAAGTGGGTGGGATCTGAGCAATCACTTCCTGAAGCAGTGCACCACAGTACCATTCCATCTTCATTGCTACCCCATACCCAGTATTCTGTGGCTGTTTCCTCTAGGCACCACTTGCTATGCATTTGCTCTTGAGGACAAACTTATTGAGGCTAGATGGGACCTTTCCCCATGCGAGGTAAGTTGTCACTCCACTACACATGGCATTATCTTCTTCCCTGGTTTAAGTAATTGGTGTGCACGTCCTTCAGCCCAGACGTTAGGGGTTAGGGGGCTGAAAAGGATGGAGAAGGAATGGAGGAAACGGTTCAACAGCAGCAGGAATGCCATAACACTGTCTTTCTGATGAGGTCCCATGAGCTCTGTGCATCTGCTGCTTCTGATAAGCATACCTCAGATGCTACAGGGAAAGGTGGGAAACGAATAGAAAGATGGATCTTCTTCTCATCTTTTTTTCTATTTCAGAATGAAACGAAGAGAAAATTTCTCCCAGAGTAATACATGGAAATCCATTGACAATCTGTTCCACGTTACCTGCGCTGGAGCCAGACTCATGAAACGCATGATGTTGCGGTCATTTGAGACAGGGCGGAGAGAGTGAGACTGGTGCCTAATCCCACACACAACTTTTCTCTACTGGAAAAAGGCTTTTCTCTCAACTCTTCCCTCTGAATTTAACTTCAGGCATTATCCCTAAGTAAATCTAACGAGCAAATATAATAGAGTGGGAAAAAGTAATTTTAGATAAACTCTCGTCAGTCAACAAGGTGGCTTTGCTGTGTAATTCTCAGGTGCTAAACAAGGATGTGAGTTTGCGTACTCTCACAGATCTGAAACTGGAATCCAGAAAAGTAACAATCCATCTTTGTCTGGTTTGATTCTTCCCTCCCGAGGCCATGTGACAGACAGATGGCTGCTGAGATTATACTAGTTGTATGTGCAGCCTACTTCCTCCCTTAAGTTGTTTTATTTGATGCTGCAAGGCTAAAACTTCCAAAACAATAACCAGGCCCACACTCTGGATCATGCATTATGAAGACAGGAAGGAAACAGTTGCAGAACATCCGCAACAATAACAACATTAGTTTTGGCAAGAAAAACAACACAGTGACAGAAGCCTTGGTTTAAAATCTGACTTTGCATACTGGAGGTGTTTCTAGAATTTACTTGTAAGCTCACAGCCCACCAGCATCAGCCTATTGCATCTCAGAAAGTTACATGTGCGAGACAGTAGTATGTCATACACACTGTCTCTTTATTGATTATTGTGAACAGATATTTATTATTTAGCAAGCATGGACATTCCTATACAATTAGAAGGGAAAATCACCTTAAGAAAGACTTCATGCCATGGGACCTTTAATTGTCTATGAAGCAGTTCCAGAATTATTCTTGAGGACATCACAAATTTGAATTTTAGCCTTCTAGTTTTTGGATTTGGGATAGTTGTACATGTTTACAAATAATTTGGACTGTTTTAGACCATAGGAAAAACATGAATACATGAGTATGACTGTTGCAAATGGGTAGTGGGTGTTCAAGATGAACTTGAAAAGTTAAATCAATTAAATAAAATATACACCCCGTCTGATTCAATACTACGGTAAAGCCAGGATGACACATTGATCGCTGAGAATGTACTACCGTTATCAAATGCTCCTAAATTAAGTTAAACTGTTTAATATTCAAAGAGCTTATCAAGTTAATAATTTAAGCTGTTTCTTCACTTTGTCTGGTTTTACTCAAGTTGAGCATAAATGAACCTGATATTTAATCACTTGCCCTAAAATAATCACAAACCAATTTATTTCCTCAAACTTTCAAAATATGCCTATTTGAGAGACAGCAGACAATCATCCAGCTCTTAATTGTATTTGCAGCTGACCTGTTATGTGTATGAATGGGAATGCTCAGACAGTAAACAGTATTCCAAAGTTTGCGTGCACATTATTCTGCAGTGACAGCGTGGATCTCTGGCCTTTATGGTTGAATAGCTACAGGTGGAATTACTCCCTCTCCCTTTTTCTCCTAACAAGGCTATATTTTTTTCACAGCTGTGGTATAATACAAGGTTAAAGAAACTACCTGAGACAACAGTCATTGTATACCAAATACCAAAGCATCTATTTACCAGAAGGCCTAGGCCTGTGTTCAATTCTGATGTTATGATAACCTACGGCAAAAATATCAAGATTTTACGGTATTGCGGTTTTTGATTTGATTTAATTGGGGTAAAAAATGTCTGGGTACAATATACACAATATACAATACCCAATTTATTTATTTTTATACACACTGAACACTGTTAGGGAGAGAGATTACTAAACTGCACTTTCTGTCGTGGTCCATTCATGAAAAACAGCTCATACCTTAGGAACGGTATGACAGAAAATGTTAGTAGTTTTGAAACCTTGACATTTTCAAACCGCGGTGTACCTGGAAACCGGTAACCGGCCCATGCCGATTTACCAGTTATTATTTATTTTGTAACTTAGCAAAATATTGTAACCTTGTTATCTATGTACCTAATCCCCATCCTTGTATAAACAAAAGCATCTTTGGTAGGCTAAAATATTTGTTTCTGATACACAAAGTAATCCTTAACCCACAGGAAAGGACTGTGCAAAATACTACATAATTTAGCATGAATTATGGAGCACAGAGAATTTAAATCATTCAATAAGACAAACTGAGAAAAGGTCAACATCCTTATCCCTTTAGGTCCCATTCCCCTCTATGTGACTTTGCCACTGTCATTTAATTAAAACATGGCTGAGACATTTCACTGTGAACACCTGTGTGATCGTAAATCCAGTGGAACTGCGGTGGCACAGTAAGAGCGAGGGGAAAGAAGGAGAGGGAGGTTTGTGTGTACGTAGCTGAAGGGATGTTCTTGGGGAGCCATTTTCATTCTTCTACCACCACCCCTACGCTGCAACACCCTTGACCCGCTTGTCACCAATCCGTCATGACGGCTGAGTGACATCCCCAGCACATCTCTTAACCTTCTTTTAATCAACCTGTCCCTCTGCATCACCTTAAACATAAGAAGCAGCAGACGGAGGACAGGGGGCATTTGTCTTTGCATTACGGGCGGACGGCCTCTCCTTGAGAAGCCCACCAGATTCATCAGTGTGATAAAGTGGTGTGTGTACTCCTTGAAGGAAGCCTTGGGAGTGAGAGAAGAGAGTCAGAGAAGCGGCGAAAGAAGGATAGGGAGAGACAAAAAAATGTAATGGGAGAAAGAGAGATGCAGGCATTCAAGTGGTGAATGTTTGTGTCTGTGTGTGTGCAGGTAAGGCAGTGTTTGACATTGTTTGTGTTGAACCTTAAAACTCAAAGCTTGTGTTCATAGGCAGCATCCACTCAATAATGGTGTGCAGTGAACGAATGGGTGTTCGGGGAGCTTGCACTTAGACTCAGCCTATGCTTCTTGTGAGCACATTGATTGCATAAGTGATGATATTGAAAAAGACTGGCAGAATTATTTTTTTTCAATTATCAGTAATGTTTTGGAAAGAAAAACAAACAGCAACCACATAATGTCAGATGAGTGTGCAGCAATGCTAGCGGCCATGAGAGGTTGTACGTGAGTTCCGCTAAATACTAACGTCAGCATGCTCACAATGACAATGCTAACAGGCTCATGTCAAGCAGGTAATGCTTATCATGGTTATTTACTCAGTATTGGGTCTAAGCATGCTAACAACGTAATAATTAGCACTTAGTTTTGTAGATATTTGGTCATTAACCAAAGTTTCAGACAAGTCAGGGAAATTATCAAAATCAGGACAATTCATCGAAAGGGGGACAAAATAGGTCTTTCATTCAAAATCACAAATTAATTCACATTTTGTGCCAGTTCATGTAGAGGTTGTTGAGACATGTCACTGGATATGTGGAAACCTTAGCCTGCTGGTAGTGCTAGATCAAAAGTAAGGGGATTATTAAAGTTACTCATTCTCTGGGATTGGCTATCTGTACAAAATGTCATGGACATCCACAGACATTATCATCCCTGCAACAAGAATGACTAAAAACATATCAACAAATACAGACAAATTCACCAAGTTTAAAATTAATGGCCATAGTTAAGCTGCACGTTTCAAGGTTTAAACCAATGCTTGTCAATGGCCATAAGGTCAATTTGTGGAAAACAAGACAAAATGGTCCAGGCCATTACCCGTCACCCCCGCTGTTGTTGCACCTCTTAACAGGCTCCAGCTGAACAGGATCCCCATTTTATCTATATGATTTCAGACAGCAACAGGCTGGTTCCCTCTTGAAGTCTCCACCTACAGTACCTGTCATCTTAGATCAATTCTAGCAGCGCTTTTGTTTTACGTCCTGCCAAACCTGAATCTTTATGACTCACCCAGAGCTTCCTCCTCGAGCTTCGTATCAAGCGTACATGTGCTATTATTCATGCCAACTAACTTTCATACTGGCAAATCCTTAACCCAGCCCACCCACTCAAGAGGAGGCAGCCATGAGCATCGTCCCAACAGAATACTGGGCTCCCTTACAGGTTGAAGGTCAATGCTCCACCAAACAGGCTTTGGGCCAGGGAGGCCCATTTCCTCAGTGAGAGGACATATTTTAATCCAGCAGTTCCAGAAGTTCTTTACTCTAAAATCTTTTTAGAGACGCACCACAGACTCATTAAGAGAGAGATTGTCAGAGGGGAAAAGAAAAACAAAAACAATCAAGTGTTTAAAAAAAGTCCAAATCTAGAGTCTTTTTTCACAAATGGAAAATTGGGCTCAATAGATAAGGCTTGACACACTGAGTTATCAGACTTTGATAGCATAGTTAGTTAATTAACATAGCACACATTGAGAAATGTTTATCAGTTTGCTAGAGACGTTCGCCCATTTCTTGCATTTACTCAACCCTTAGCAACGATAAGCAGAACCAAGTTTGTCTTTAAAGAACCACCCTAGGCATTTTTCAATGTCTGTCCATTGTCTTCAAGGACAAATCCCATCAAAACACTATCCCTGCACACAGCCAAACAAGTTACAGACTAACACTTAATGCCTAAATTCACCTCACATACCCAAGGGACTAGGGAAGCTGAGAAGTCATTAAAAACAATATTTCATACAATTCATACCACCGCAGTCTCACTCACCTTTGGCTGTGATAATCTAAGAAGCAGCTAATTGATTACCTGCTGGAATCTAAAAGGACTGAAAAGGTCAAGGTATGGCACCATGCAAAGGACAAACACCACAGGCAGCGAGGAAAGGTCAAAGTCCCTTTGCCTTTATGAAGAAAGGAGCAGTGGATGAGCTAACAGGAAACCCACGGGAGCCACAGCATGAGTAATTTTGGGGCAGACGGCAGTCTTGTCTAAATATAAGCACTCAAGCTGTGCAAAGCTGGCACATGTTGAAGACCCAGTCTTGAGACAATTGAAATTCAGGTCAGGAGGATAGCTTTGCTGTAAGCTATACACTGTAAAACAGTAGTTAACATTGTATGCTACTCCTGTAAGGTATTTTGCCTAGCAAGGTACATAGAAGTACTTTTTTTATTAAATCATGGAAAAAAACTTGCAGTGTTTTTGGCTACATGTAGAATTTTCAATGTGTACTCCCTTTTCCTAGCTCTACTCTACCCTTTTCAATTCCTCAATTTGATGGTCACAATATCTTCAGTTGTAAGTGAATTTGATTAACATTGAAGGGTAGGATGATAAAGTAAAAATGTGTTTCTACACAGAGTAAAATGATGGTTTAGACTAAATCCTTGTCATTTCCATTGTACATTTATAGTCCTTTGAATCTCACGTATTATATAATAGTGTTTGACTGATTGAAGTGTGATAATAAATATAATGACAGTACTGATTTTACTTTAGAAATTCATTTGACAATACAGTATATAATGGCTAAATCAAACTTTTGCAGCAGTACCCGTTTTTTTAGTGATGGCATCACCTTATGTGAAAAATTGAATGCTTTCTTAGACATTAAGCAGTACTGTTCATTCACATTAAAAATCCAAATGTCTACAAAACCTCAGTTGCCACGTTTGTGTGTTTGTGTGTGTGTGTGTGTGTGTGTGTAT
>NC_045735.1:10092789-10125626 GCF_008692095.1 Etheostoma spectabile | reverse complement strand
ATTAGCAGAGGTTATCTGCACACACACTATGGTACTGTAAATCCATTATCACGACACATTGTCTCAGGTGTCAGTTATTATGGTTTGAAAGGCTATGTTATAAAAAAAACAGCAGTTCCATTTATTTGTCACCAAGCTGCTTTCAGCTGATGTCTGATGACAACACTCTACTCTGGCCTTTTATCTACCCCTCCCCAAAAAAAGCAATGAAGTAAAATGGCAGTGACAGCCACATCCTTGCCGGAGCAGGCCAGACATTGCTTGTTAACACACAGAGTATAAAACAAGACTAATGTACACTTCAAGGGCAAAGAAAAAAGGTTGAATAATTGAAAGACCCATTCTCGCAAGGACTACGTGTTAGAAGAGCCTGACGATCACATCACATTGCTTTCAATTTTCCAGTCGGTTTCCGCACAAGTGCCGGGCAGCCCCAGTTGGCACACAGGCATTAGGTATTCTTTCACGTAAGCTCTGTTTCTCCCATGAGTGTCTGAGCTCCATTCAAGGTACAAAGGGGAGATAGTGTTTGCAGTCTTTGATTTACCGACGGGGGCCCTATAAGATAAAAGGCGCTTGGGAGTCAAACTGCACCAAATACCAGGCTTAGTAGACAGCAGTTAACCTGACAAGGTTCCCTCAGGACCTGCGGGTCCTGCTTGTCAGCTTGACATACTTCATGTTGCCATTTGCACTTTTACCAAGGGGTTTTCCTCCCTTTGGATCTTCCAGAGGGCCCTCCTGTTAGAAAGAAGCATGCTGGAGGAAGAATCCATGAGTGTTGCAGGTTTCACAGAAATAGAAATGCTGGACCAAAGGGTCAACTGACCCCAAGCTGTAGCCATATACTAAGCTCTCAAGCCCACTAACTACACACGTGGGCATATCTTTGTAAACACCCAGAAATACACATATGCATGGGACCAGGTGCAAGTGCATAGCAAAAAAGAATCAGGAGTTACGGCTAAATTAGCTTGGCTGACTACAGCATAATTTGACACCTTCTGCCAGACTTGCAACTCTTAGCCTTATTTTTATTGTTTGCTTCATGGTTTTATAAAAGTATTTTAGGAGTGCTCCGGGAGCTGCAGATACTGCTTTTGCTGACACATGTATATTTTACAAAGTGTCAGGGGATGACGACACACACACAAACACATACACACACACACACACACACACACACACACACACACACACACACACACACACACACACACACACACACACACAATATTAGTTTTAAGACCAATGCACTGTAAAACACTGCACAGCTTCTCTTGTTTATATAAAATGAGTTGTTTATGTACTCCCATTCAGAAATTAATGTCAGAGTTCTATAGATTAGGCAAGAAAACCCACTGACACTCTGATGATCATTCACTGCCATCACCGATCAATCAGATTTGGGGTGTCGGGAGATACTGGCTGCTTGATTGATACTATGTGTCATTGTGCTGTGAACAGAATTCGATTTAGACGGTGACTGAGAGCGTCTGGGAAATTAGTCAATGTGTTGCATGCCAAACTATAATTAGTCCTTTGTGCTGGGGCAAGGTAAGATTGTGAGTGAATTGTCAACTTCAATAGGAATGTCAGTTTTGAAAAGTGATGGTTTGACAAAAGGTGTCACGGCATAACATATATGTCACAGACAAGAAAATATTCTACCTGACGACATAAAATCCTGCACTTCTCTGGTGGCAGCACTGTTAAAGTCATTTAGGTTGTTACAATGATTTTCTTTTTAAAACACTGTATTATCTAAGCCATGAAAACAACCATCATTGGCATAACTTATCATAAGGACTAAATTCATGAACTGTTATGGCGCAGGTACTTCAGAAGCAATCTATTATTAATTCTTTCTTCAATGCACATTTTTCTTTTCAAGTAAACTGCTAGAGACGTAAAATGTCTCAAACGAGCTTGCATGCTGTTCATCCACAGCTCTGTTCAAGATACAAAGGGCATCAAAAAAAGGGAGTGAGTGATTTGTGTTGTCAAAATCTCAAATCTTGCTGGGAAGTATGTTTGACATGCAAAAAAACTATTAGAGTTTCTGCGTGGGTTGTGAGAGATGTGGTACAGGATGATCAGCAGAGTGCTTTCCAGATGAGAAGCGCTGTTGTTGAACTCATTAATGGACGGGGAGGAACGAGAAGGACAGAGATCATATTTATGGGATGAAAAATGCATAAATGTGTGTATATGTGTGTGCGCAAACACACACACACACACACAACACAACAAAGCACACTCTTTCCAGACAGAGTGATGGCATGTAATTATTACCTCAATGGCCGACCATGTGTTTATCAGAATGTTAATGTATGCATAATAACAGGCTCTACATCGCCTGCAAAAATGTCAAGCCTGCCGACCCGTCAATCAAGCCTCAGAATAGAATGGCAAATAAGTATGCACTGCTGCCTTGCTAAATGACAGACAGAGCCCCCTCATAACCCTCAAGCTGACAAATATCAGGCCAGCGCATGGGGTGGAATTATTTTATCAGGGAGCATAGTGAGCGGGTGGTCATTTGGCCACAGGCAAACCAACACTTGAGTGAGGGGAACCAGCACTGAGCTGAGGACGTAGAGATCAGTAGATAGAGAGAAATAGGGTGTGGGTAAGGGGGGCTACAGATGATACAGACACAAGGCTGGACCGAGCAAAATTCAGACAGCACTGACATAAAAGAAGAGTATTAGTAGAGCTTTCTATCATGTGGTACAGGAGACAGCAGAGAGCACACAAAGCATCAATGAGCCACCCACTTGTAGCTGCTATTGATTATCTGTGAATCCTCTGAGAGACACCCCTCACCCTCTATTCACCTGACAAAAAAACAAGGAACAAAAGACACAAAACGTGGGTTGAATTCTTCTTACACCGCACAAGCAATTACTTATGTAAGAAAAGAAAGCCTTCAATTCTTTTATTTCTTCTGGATATTGTTTGATAGCATAGGTGTGGAAAGTTAGCGTACCTGCAGCAAACTTTAAATGCTTTGAGTGATACTCTACTCCTCATTAGATATGACTCTGTGCTATAAACGTCTTTATTTCACACATAGCATTTAATCAGAAACTTAAATGAAGCACAATTAAGAAAAAAACAAACACAGTTAGCTGTCAGTCTAAATTGTGTTTCCTGTGTATCCTCTTGGCTCTCATAATACTTATCAACATGACAGTGTTAATCTGCTTTGCCGTATTAAAGAGCAAGACATGATTATGATCATCTCCAGGACAGATTTTCTTCAGATTAGTTCAAAGACAGCTATTTAAGGTAAATCTATGTTGGATAAGGAAATAGGGACAGAGGCAGGAGAGGAATACCAGTTTGGCTCCCCAGATATAGATCTCTGTGTGTGTCTGTAAAACTCAAAGACTTATCTCAAGATTTTAGCCCCTGTCTGGACCACACGTTGAGTCGGATTACGACCAAGGTGTGAGGATGATCTGTTTCCAAAAGACATATGAGGTGAGGGAGACAGGCATGCAGACAGACACCAAGTGTCACACATACACAGTCATAGCTAAGAGGCTTGTCCATGTATAGATATTCTATGCATTCCTGTAAGGATTCGTTCAAGCTGCAGTGTCAGAGATGTTTCAATGCAGACACACACTGACACACACTGGAAGTACTTTAGCTAGGCAAAGTTTAGCTGTACTTCTGCGGAAAAAAAATGTTGCATTGATTGCAGTCATTCATCACTGCGGAGGCATCTGCTTTATTGAGAAAATTTGGAGCCCAAGCCACAAGAGTGAGGAAGGAAGATACAACAGCTTTGTCCTGAAAATTTTACTTGTGAGAACACTGCAGTCCTACCTGTCACTGACTGGCTGCCTGCCACAACACTGCAGTTCTTCACACAACTTCCATCTGGTCGCAGGTACAGAGCAATGAACTGGTTTAAAGCCTATTTCAAAAAAAGTTTTGTCTCCACCGCCATCATAGTGCTGAACGAACTATAATACTGCCACCCCCACCTCAGTTGTCTTGCAGTTTTCAAATTTGACATGTATATGTGGTTGTCTTAATGTGATGTGTTCTGTATGTGTCATACGTATTATGTGTGTGGTGTTGTGCTATGGAAAGAAGATGTGTGAAAATGATTATATGTATGGGACTACGGGAACAACGAGCTGTGCCTGCAACACGGGGGTTCTGATGCTCTCATTGACAAGGATGCTTAAAGCAAAGTCTTACTAGTGTAAATCTTTAAACAGTGAGGTCACCTGTACAGATTTCAGAAAATAATGCCAAGGCCTGAGGGACAGGATGGCGTGTCAGTATGTATGAGCGTATGCCACTGAATCGTTTTACAATAATCAATTCTTAATTTCATGCTGAGTGCCTCAGATTTTTCAGCGCAGCAAGAAGTGGGTGAGCTTTGATTTTGGGCTGTTTTACCGCGCTGCTTGTTAAATACAAAAGACACAGAGGTGGTGGAACTGGAAAATGATAGGTGTGACTTCTCTATCCCATTTAGGAATAAACAAAAGTCCAACCATATGGCTATGAAAGTTATGATATTGTAAACCATTGCAATGATAGGAAACACATGGCCAGTCTTGGTGGCTTTAAATTAGAGAGCTACAGTATTAAGATGTGGTAGTTGTGGAAATTGCATTATGCATTGCACACATTGAGAGCCTGGAAAAACATTTTCTATATGGATGGTTGGCAGTAGGTCCCGCTATGCATTTAAATGACCTCATCTCATAGACCAATGTAAGATTAATGAGCTTTTTCAGTGTATAATCAGCAATATCCAAGTCAGATCAGTATGCCTCAGTAAACAGTTTATTGAATCAAAACAAGCAGATTTACCCTTAATGACAGTGTTCAGTAGGCAACGCTGACAGCATCAGAGGGAGTGATACTAATATGTTACATATCAACTTATACAAGTCTAATCAGACTCTCCTCTAGCGTAACCTTGATCAGAGCAGCCTTCAAACTGTTAAAAATGCACACACACAAACACACTCACACACAAATACATACAGGCCCAGGACACACTGTCTAATCACTGGGGCCTATCTGGTGATAGGCTCCAGTGTTCTCAATCACCCAGTTAATTGAGAACAGTTTAGTAGATGAGTGTATCAAGTGTATCACACACACACACACACACACACACACACACACACACACACACACACACACACACACACACACACACACAAACAAACAGAGGAAGAGAGCTTACAGGGATGTGTTAGTTATTTACCAAGTCATTTCTCTTATCACTTAGGCTTTGTAAACAGCCCATGGGGAGGTAATGCAATCTCCGGTGCTGCTTACTCAAGTCTTAGATTGGAAAAAAAGAGAGAGAATAGCACACCCCCATTTCCCCCAATCTGTCACTCATGACAAAGTGGCTACCACACAAGGTGACGTTGTAAGGATTACATCCTTATTCCTACTTCTTTTTATTACAGTTGTATGCATTTATTTCATATGGTGAGCAACATGCTGAGGAAATACTAAAATTATAGCTCTGTGCATGTTGAGTCACTCTATTGCCTGACATAGAATTGTGCCTGTCAAAGATTGATTTAGTCACTGACCTTGTGTAATTGAAACGTAACTAATTTTAATTAGCAATCAGAGGGTGGAACCACCCACCTTGTAGAGAGCAGTATGTCTACCGGCGGGGAGACTCACAACCCTGCTGTCATTTTTACAGCTTGTCAATCGAGAGGACCAGCCTAGGACGTGTATGAATCAATCATCTCACGCATGTAGCTGAATTAATAAGGTATACCGTAACTTACTGCTTTGGGAACCAATACTCATCTCACATTAAATACATTGCAAAGTGTGATATTAGAAAGGCCATTTGTAAGACAGTGAGATTTGTAAGACATTCCCTGAAACTGGAATGTACTCTGAAATTCTTTTGTCAATTTTTTAAAGCTAGTCTGACATGTTCACACCATAGTATTACAAAGACAAATCTATTGCTCTGGGGAGTGCCATAGTGGTGCTATGATTGCTTTCAAGTGAAGATGTGGCAAAAAAGAAAGAGAAATGTAACATAGTCAATTTATTGCAATGTTCTGAAGCAAAAACGCACATTTTTGGTTGGTTTCATGTGGCCTTGGATGGCAACGAATAACAGCAGGTAACATTTAACCTTGAATTTTAACATTTTTAACATTACAAATTACTGGTTGGAAATTGACAAAGTGGGTTGTTCCATTATGGTATATCTTTCTCTTTACCACCCCCACACAACCACCCACCTCAACTTCCCCCACCCACCCCACACACTGATCAGGGAAAAAGCCTTCTTTTCCCATAATACAAAGATAATCATGCTATCTCACGCCAGTATCTGTCAAGTGCCATTAGTTTCCCAGCTATTCCATTTTGCTCTGTAGATCCATACTCTGTGCGTGGTTATGATTAAGTCAATTCAATAGATGGCTCTTAGGCTGGCTGTAGATAATCTTCACAGAAGAACAGTCGTTGGTGTTCCACTTCTTCAAATGTTCACCTTAGTAACTATCCTGTAATGCATGTTGCTTAGCACAGTAAATATGAAAGTCAATTTATTAGACACATGCTTTCTGTACTCTGAATCTGGGAGCATATATCAGAAATTTGATGGCTTGTCTGCTGATAAACAAATTTAAATGTTTCTTTTTCATTTAGATGAAAATGTGATAAAATTCAGTTTTAGCCTTCACTCCAGTTTTAAGCAATAATTAGACCTGTACCTTTGTCTATTGACTATAGAAAAAAGGCTGATTATTTTTAGTTTTTTTAAATGGTGGAATTAATCTGTATTTATTTTGTATAAGGTCCACAGTCGTCCAAGTCTAAGTGAACCATATTAGGTCAATTATCTTAAATATTAAACCTGCAGCACAACATTAGTTTAAAATAATCTGCTTCTTTAAAAAATAAGCGCTTTCTTTTCACAGAACATTTCAATGGCATTGAATTAAAACAATTAGCCCAAAGTTTAAACAACTGAATTAGACAGTTCTGCTGTTAAAAGTGTGTTTCCAGTGTGTTCCATGCAACATTCCACGAGTACCATCAAAGGGCTGTGTATATGCACCCGTCTAATATAGCTTGTGCTAAGTGAAAGGAGGCTCAAGCTTGCTTAAAGATTTGATCTATGCATCTATGAAGCTAAATGAGCACAGCACGTATTAGTCATCAATTCCTCGAACATGCCTGCTTCGCCTAATGCCATAGCAACTAAGTACTCCTAACTCACAATGAAGATTTGGTGTCCACACAGTTTAGTCCAGGCTTTTTGGTTCCATATCTTATGTACAAGCATACGCAGTCAACCCTAAAGCTGAATAAACATATGAAACCACATATAACTAAAGCTTGCCATAACTACCAAATCCTTTGTAACTTACTGTTGAAAGAGCTGCTTGTTCATGTCCAAATTAGATGAAATATGACGTGCAGTCATTTTGTCAAATAGTTATAGATCTTAAAAATTGGCGCTATGTCGCACAGCATTTAGGATGTTTCAAGAGCTAATCCACAACAGCTGTTACCTGCCGATGTTTGTTTAAATATGAAGCAGATGCTACAGTGTTTTGGGGTCCACTTTATGACAAAATGCACATTGAATGATCAAAAGCAAAACTAACAATCTGGGACAAACTGACAAAAGATACCAAGTAACTTGGGTTGTCATCTTGGGTTAGCGCCGGGAAGGAAACAAGACAGAGTTGGGGAATCCAAAAGGATGATTGGGACGTGTTTCTTAAATGGCAGCGTTAAAGATTTAAAATTAAGTAACAGACTGCAACTTGACAAGACAGACTGTTTATACAGTACATATTGTGAAAAAAGCCTTGTTTTAGGGCCGACTCACATTAAAGGGGATTCTGCCTTAGTTATCACTCACACATTAGAGTACAGAATTTCTTGAAATGTCACCAGGGTTGCCCAGTCTTTGTTGATCAGGGCCCTTCGTCAATGACAAAAACTCAGGACAGTTTGTTTTCTGCAAAGTTTTAATGTGATACTGGATAAGGCGTTTGTCATGTCTAAAAATAAAACTATATTTCTCTCTCTAGGACTCTTGATGACTGCGTTCTTGTGTTGTGGGATTGATTCTGGAGGTACACATTATATTAGATCAACAGCTCTGTTAAAAGAAGCAATCCTGTGACAATTAGTCAACATAGAACTTCTTTAGCAAGGACAGCTCTAGTCAGTTAGTCAGGAACACTTTCTCCAGGACTTGCATAAACAAATGTGACTGCATTCTTCAGTATAATCCTCCTTAAGTTCAATGCTCTTAGGGTACTTTTGTTGGAAATGAAACCAGAGGTTTTTTCCAGTTTCTTTGATACTCCACTGCCTCAAAAGAAGACGTGACGAATATAAGCTCCCCTCAACAAGACGGTCAGTCTCTTTTTTCAGCAAGGACAATAACCCGTCTATCTCTCTGAGGTTTACAGTCAGCGCTTGAGCTTAGCCGTGTATATTTGAAGTTAAGAAGAAAAAAGGCAATAAATCAAATGAAGCTGTGCACAATTGCGTGTCTGTGTAAATGAAATAGAACACCAAGGAGAGATAATGAAGTTTTGGATGCAGATGCAAAAATCTCACTCAGTTTAAAACAGGGAGGGGATTTGTAGAGGTCACCAATTATTTTATGGTGGATGGCCATTACATTTTGATAAAACTAAAACGTCTAATGTATCTATATTAACTCTCTAATGGATTCAAATTAACTATTTTTTGAAGGGAAAATGGAGGCACTTAACAGTTGGGTTTTGAAATCAGGAATTTAAATTAACGTAATGTAAAAGCTGTAGCAAGATAATGCCCCTCACTTGGAGTCAAAATTGTTGACAAATTCACATATATAAGAAAACCTGTAACTTTTCAAAACAACTGTCCAAATCTGGACATTACAACAAGCCCTACACATCAGGAAGCCAAAAATACTAGGACCCGTACACAAAAAGATTGACTTTTGGTGGTGATGGCATAGCAAAAAAGATTATCACTACTATTCTGAAAGTACAGTATTAACAACTCCTTCTTCATGTTCCTAAATGTTTCTTTAAAGGAAGATATATTGAGATAGGGGAAGAAATGCTAAAAATGCTAAACTAAAAGAGATTACAGCAGAAGAATGAATGAAAAGTATGATAAGGAAGTTTAGCGAAAAGTGTCAAATTGCAGAGATTAAAATTATACTTGTCAAGAAACAAATCAAGGGATTTTTTTTGTGATAGATACAGTGCAAAGACCTTGGAAAGTTGTTCTTGTTTATACATGAGACTATGAACCAGGTGTCAAGGAGAAACTGCTTTATACTTCTATAATAATTTTAAGGGTTTTGAGTACATTGTGGTCTTGACAATAGCAGTACTTGCTTTATTGTTTATTCCCTTTTAATACGTATGCACCAAATAAAACAAGGCAAATTCCTTGCAAGTGGAAACTTACCAAGGAAATACACCCATTTCTGACTGTCATTGTTTGCTTTTTAACACTTTCTGTTTCAATGCTCAAGATACAAATATTGGTTTCTGACCTCTTTTGCGGTCACTAGATCACAAACAATTTGATTCCATGCAATAAATGGTGCTTGAGTTGAGGTTCACAGTCAAGTGGATTTATCAGGAAGAGTCAAGGTACATTTCATGCATCAAGATCTCTCATTCTATCAAACTCAGCAGTGAGCCAATTCGTATTTCAGGTCCCTGGAATTGCTCTTTAGCCACAAAGCTGAGACCCTTTGTTTCCAGTACCACAAAAGCAACACATTTGCTCTTTGGGGCTATATTGTTGGTTGCACTTTGTCTGTTACTGTTTAAAAAAAGAAGATTATGTTTTAGCAATAAAGCCTATTCTTATCACTCTGGGGGCAATATGTATTTGAATCATGCCATCCAAAAGCACACATCTTTTCATAAACCTAACATATTCCACCCACATCAGGCCTGCTGTCAAGGCATCTCGTCGTAATCAGTATATCCTCTTGTGTTGCATTTCCACCCTACGCTGGTATTTAAATTGATATTCCAATTGTCGTTCAATAAATAGATGCTCAACACTAAAACTAACTATGCATTTTTTCAAGTGTAGATATGACAACATAAAAAGTGACCATGTAAAAATGTCTTCACACCTGCTTGCTTTCAGCAGGAGGCCATTGAATAGCAAGGGATATGGTTATAAATAAAAATAGCATAAAAAGTATAAAAATAGTACAAAATAGTACATATAAGGCCAAATTTGGTTTCAAGAGGGACGAAGGGTCCAGGGTATCTTGTACCTTCCTGTCCAGTAATGTGGGCTTGCTAGGTGGATTAACAGAGGTCCTAAACTGAGTGCTACAGATTGTCAGGATTTAGGGATTTGGTGCTGAGGGATTGACGATAGTGCGTGTTTATCAGGGTGGAGATTGAGAGCAGATTGCTGTGATTTGGGTATGATTATCTAGCCGGTATTGTCACTGATCTCCATCATCCTGTTTCATTTTCTCAGGAAGTGCAGCTCATCTCAGACAGAATCCAACTGCCCCAATCCCAGGCAATGGACTCTGTTAATGGGGATGATTAAAGGTACCGCTTTCCCTATTTCTACAGTGCCACTGTTTCTCTCCTGACCTGAGGAGGACGGTCTATGGTCTAAACGTCATATGCTCTTCCAAAATTATGAAACATTTGACAAGCAAGCCTCTTGATTACATTTATTTGCCTTGTTGGGCCTGTATACCTATATCCATCACATTTTAAATAGAATAGAGCCTTGACACAAGTGGTGTAGAACATGTTGACTCCCGGCTATAGAGACTTAGACTGTTCCTGGCTAAGGCAGGTGAGATCAGAGAAAATCACAAAATTAGATCATAGTCATTCTGAGAGAAAAAAAAAATGGTTTCAAAGAAGGTCTGCCAAGGGACAGGGGCCAAAACGACTTCCCAAAGAAGGAAATTAATTTTAAGCTATAGCAAGTAGTGAGTGTTGGAAGGCAAACGATATTAATCTCAAACATGAGCATATGTCATCAGGGTGTTTCTTGGCACTGTGAAGTCCATTAACAGCCAGTTTCTATCAAGTGTGAGGGTTTGTCCAAAGCCTTGGTCACAGTAAGGTCAACCAATCTTTCTCAAACGGCACATTTAAAACAAGGTTAATCCTGGTGCTGTCTTTCCCTTATAGAGGGCACAGTAATCTGAGTGCTCCATTAAAAGCCTGAGGAAGGTTAACTCAGAAGCTTTACAGCGGAAACAAATGCCCACTTTGAAAAACGGACACACACACACACACACACACACACACACACACACACACACACACACACACACACACACACACACACACACACACACACACACACACACACACACACACACACACACACACACACACACACACACACACACACACACACACACACACACACACACACACACACACACACACACACACTACATAGCCAAACAACACTTTAGCCTTCAGGGATACACACACGGATTGGAAAATGGGAATGCTTTTCCAATTTCATTCTTGATGTTTAACATCTCAGAGTTCAGGTATATTCTTGCAACTCTGACTTCCACTTAGGAAAAAAGCAGCCAGTTCCATTCTTTTTCAGCCTTTCTTCCCTCTAATTACTTCAGCTTCAAATTGGATAGCTGCAGAACTATGAAGTGAATCAATTGAACTCATTAACAGTGTTTTTTTTTCATGATAAACACATTTGATTATTCCATCAGCCATCACATGTGCATGAAAAACAACAGCAGATGCTTAATTTTATAACCACGGGAGGGTACATTATTAGATTTCCTTGAAATGAATCAAATAAATAATAATTATGGGGAAATTGGCAATGAAAGATAAGGTTCAATTTAAAAAAAGAAAAATAGATCACAAGAAACGTGATTACCTTATGTCACCTTGCCTTGCATGCAGTCACACTTACTTTAAACTGCTTTGGCAGAGTGACACTTTGTCTTACTTTTGATCTCTACCCGATCTCTGTGACAGGAACCTCTGCAAGAAATGCTGTCGGCAAAATTTACACCAGTGTGTGGTGTGAGTGAGACTCCCACCACCACAAACCATTATCAAAAAAACCCACATCCCATTTTATACTCATGGCCAGTTTGATGGGAGCTGTCATGTGTGTATGTGTTGGGGCTAATATACAAGGCCCAGGGCAGGTGACAAACACAGGGGCTCTAAATTTGGAGTCACTGGCACCTTAATAATGAGAGTGAGCAGGCACTATGGGGCACTGGCAGCCAAGATTTCAACCCCCTGACTATATGGCCGCCTTTGTTACATCCACTGTATTGCTGCCACAGTGCAACTTTAGTCTAAAAAAAGTGAGCGCATGGGTTCCAAGCATAGACTGTATGTCAATGGACAGCACATGTGTGACGTCACCCATTGGTCTGTCACGGGCACAGTCACCCTGGTTGCGGATGTGACAATTTTAGACGAGAGGGAGGAGCCCTTACACTCTGTGTTACGTTACACACTTTCACTGGCAAACACATCATAGCCACGCCCTAAAACAACACCCTGCTTTATCGCCAATTTTAAAATCAACAAGACCATAATTGAAAAAATGAACGTCCTTCTGTGTTGCAGAAGACTTAAAACTAGCGATTGAGATCATAAACTCCTTCTGAAATAATGCCTATGAGGTATGAGGTATGAGGTGATAAATTAAGTAAGAAGGGGGTAATTTTGCCATAGACTTCTATAGAAAGCGACCTTTTGCAACCGCATGTGTTGCCCTCTGCTGAAATTCAGATAGAATGCAGGTTTAAGGCACTTCAACATTTGCAGCACTTTGCAGAACCAGATGCGGTGTCCATTAATATTTACACTCTATGGTTCCAAGTTAGACTAGTTGTCATTGTTTTTGTATTTTAAGTTGTTTGACTTCAATGTCACTTTTCTAGAGAAATGTTTAGCTACTTGTCAGTGCTGATCGTTTCTAATGCTTCAGCCAACTGTTTCATTGTCAGCACAATCAGTCAACAACATGATTCATTTTGTTCAAACATCTTTCAGTAAGCATTAAAAGGTCTTAAAGGCTGGAATCTCTAGATTTATCACAGGACCTGTATTCTGTATGCTCAGCTTTTCCATGCAAAAATAGGACAAGTACATTTCAACATCTGTTTTCATGAGTTATACAAGAATACAAGACTCTGAGGAGTGCTTTCTGTATCATGTGAATTTATGATGTGAAGAAAAGGAAGGGATGCAGGCACTTACAGAATGTCTCTGCAAGGTGCTTCACACACCAGGAAGGGTATTTACTAATGCTAATGAGATATTTTATGCACAGGTTAACATTTCTCTTCACTGGAGGCTACACTACCCCTAAGTATAATATGATATGGCATGGAGGGACACTGATATTAAAACTTTAGGCTGTTTTGCCAGTTTTGTTTTCAACCTTGGGAAGGCACTCTGTGCTATAGGAATAGAAGCATTATGCTAATGAGAGCTTGCCCTGTGAAGAATACATTTGCTGTTGGAAAACATTTTGGCTTCCGCCTTGGGAGCTAATTGAGTACTCTGACAATGCAGTGCTTGGCTGGTTCACGAACACACAGAGGTGGAAAATTCAATTTCGCAGCAGGTTCAGAGCACTCTGCAAGAAGAAGCAAAAGAAAAGGGGTGCCTGGATTAAGGAGTCTAGCTGGCTCCGTGTCTGACTCAGTGGGCATATTCTTTTCATTATACTGATGTGCTTTATTGTTTTATTGACCAGCTGACAGTGGGACTTAACATGTTAATATACAGTACAGCGCCTCTTAAAGGTTTAAAACATATATTAACATGCTACTTTCAATGGTTGAATAATACACTATAACATGCTAAAATCCATCATGCATGTAGTAATAAGTAATGGCCGTTGGTGAATTTAGACTTTAGACTTGTTTATTGGAACGACTTCTGGTCCTAATAAGTCTACTGCAACCTGGTACATGGAGCAGACAACATTGTATATTTGGTTTGACGATGCCTACCATTTTTGCCATTTTTTGTTCAGTTGTTCTGTCTGTTCCAAAGCAACACAGTGTAACTTAACTACTGGCAAGATACAGTGTCCCACTAGACTTTTTTTCAACCTTAGGCCAAGATTCCAACACTGCATGATAATGGACAGCAAAATCCCACAGGCAAATTTCCATCAGATCCTGTGTGTCAAGCACATTCATGTTTAAAAAAAGAGTAAAACCACTCAGTTGATCAGTCATCAGATTGTCATTGGATTCATCCAATGCCATTGTATTTCGCGAAGTAGTGACTATTGCTGCTCTACAAAAGGGATACTCAACCCGCTTTGCCAGGGGGCCACTTTTGACAAACGACAGAAGGTCAATGGCCAGTTAATATACATACATTAATCAAATGTATCAGATGAAATGAATAAACATTAAAAGTCCCGTGACTCATTTTTCAATGAAATTCTTTATTTTCCAATTATCTGACTTCAGGTGTACGCAGTAGCGTTTCAAGGATTTGAGGACATTCAGGACTTTGCCCGGACGTCTAATTCTCCCCTGGCACTTTTTTGATTTATAAACAAGCTCTATTTTGATGATGTTTTAAATTCACTCTGGCACCTTATTTACATTTAACATAAAAACAATAATGCCGTGTGATTCAATTAATTTTCATTGTAAAATTAAAAAATGCAATTGTATACTGCTATCCAAATATGTATGGCAAGTGGAAAAGGGACCCAGCTGATGTTGGTGGCCCAGGCCATGACCCAGCCTCAGCACTGGGGTCGGTCCCAGTCATAGAGGATTGCTCTTTATGCCCGTCTTGCTTATACAGTGCAGAGAGAGGTCACAACAAAGTGGCCTTAAGGAAATTGGGGACAGACCAAAAAGAGGAATTGGCCTCTCACACTGATCCCACATTTCTTTTAAAAACACACCCACACATATACTGTGAAATATTCAAAATATCCTTATGTATGCTCAGTGACCAAATCACAGTAATGGAGTTGTAGTATTACTTTAGGGATAAACTGAACTTTTTAAGGAATATGTATAAATATATATTACATAATTCATTAATTTGTGTATATTTTGCATTGCATGTTGGTTGGTCGGTTTCAGCTCTGCAATGCTTTGTTGGTGTTGCTGACTGATGTCAACAAACACAAGATTCAGTCAACACAGTAAAGGAAGCAGCAGAGAAAGAGGATGTTGGGAAGGAAAAACAAGTGCACTTTGAAGGTAGGGTTACAACACTCTTGGGACAGCCTGAAGATATGTCATTGTCATCAACATAGACATGCCCTTGATCAAAGGTGCACACTGCCCCCATTGTTTGCACCAGTGTAGGGGGGGGGGGTGTTAGCTCCTGCAGTTTCTCTCAGTACTGAGAAATCTATCTGTTTCAATTCCATTTGAAAATAACACAGCTGAATCAAGTTCTTTTCTGACAAATTAAAATCTTTGCAAAGACCAAAGCATTGTTTACTACACATTGATTTTGCGACCGGAACACAGACAAAAGCCATATTTTCTCACAAAGGAAGTTTTCTTGTATCTTGTTTGCCAGAATACTTTGAACCTATTAAATGTGTGTTTTGTTCTGCAATCAAGCAACTACTCAGGAAGAAAAGCAAAGGTTTGAATTTGCATTTTAATGTGGAGAGGGCATGTTTTCACTCGGCACAACACTATCAAAGCTCTATGCAAGACAGCAGAGATATTAGCTCGTAGGCATTGCAGTGCTGCACTCCACTCACTGTGTCTCGCTAAATGACTTTTAATTCAGGGAGTCCTTTTCATTATTTGAATACCGAGCAATTAGCATTTGATGCTAGAGGTGTTATAGATTGTGCTTTGGCATAGTAGTGGGACTGTAGAGACTGTGGAGGAGAGGACAAGTGATGTTAATTTCAGTATGGGGGTGGCCAGTAGTAGGAGGACAAAGTTGAAATGTCAGGCTTTTTTACATTTCCAAGCTAGTGAGCAAATTCAACCATGTCCCTGACTTTACTGGAAGTGATTATCCATCTCTTCTGTCATTTGCAATTTACGCCAAAATATTTCTATGTGGGTAGCCTTCAGTATTGTTAATGATGCTGCCCATCTGCTATATACCAACAAGTCTGCAGTGCTCCTTAGTGTGGCACAGAGAGGCCGATAGGGACCAAGTAGGGCATCTCAGAGCAGCCAGGGTACCCTGAACAAAGACCAAGCGTTTATCTTTAAGTCTGTTGGCTGATAAGGCCACATAGCATGAAAGTCTGCCATTCTTTCTAGAGGGTTCCAAGGCCCATTGCATTTCTGACTAACAGGAGCAGAGACAGACTTGTGAGTGATCTGTTTTTTTTTGTATGTGTTTATATTTCAGAAAAGAGTATGGATCCAAACATTCTTAAGTCAAAACATGTAGCATCTGACTCGTTTGTCTGAGAAGAAACTAAAAGCAGAAGTAAGTAAGTGTGTAAGAGAGAGATTCAGTCAGTCTGAGTTATACTGCATGTTCTTCCTTCCCCTTAAAACACTGTGCTCTGCCATCAGTCATCTATTTGCTTCACTGTCACACAGGCATATGTTAGAGTTGTCCTGTCATGTTGCATTTCGTGAACTTCAAGATGCCCCTGACCTGCTTTATGTCGCCGGAGGGTGAAGGAGCTGTGGGGTGGAATGATGGGAAGCAGGCTGGTGTGCAGTGTCCCAGCCTGAGTCTCTAAGGTCAGGTATAAGAAAGTGCACATGTGACATGCAGTCATGTTAATACTTACATGTTGCTATTTATTTCTTTGCTTTCCTACCATGCTCCCCTAGCATGCTCTGGTACAGTTTCTTAAGTCACACTCCAGCCGTGTGACTTAATCAGTCTGACAGACTCTGGGTGCCTAGGGAAAGTCTCTCTCTCTCTCTCTCTCTCCGCAGTCCCTTTCTCCACAAGTTTAGGCTCTCTGTGACAAACTCATTGTGGCACCTTTCGAAATGCAGTGCTTTCTGTTGGACGGCCCTCTGTGGTCTCTTTACACTCACAAACATCCATGCACACACAAACTAAGTGCACAAACGCCATAGAGTACATGTCACACACAAGGCATGCATAAACACGCACAGGTACAGGCAGGGACACACACAAACATGGAAATATGCATATACATAAATACACACAGAATGTGGCTTAAAAAGCAGGTCATAAAGTATCTCCCAGGCACCCGTATTATGCCTTACAACCCTCTCCCTAATATACCCTTCTCGATCCACTATAAGTGCTGACACAAACAGTTCCCATGTATAAAGGGGAAGCAGCTTTGCTTATTGATTTATTGTTATTGAGTGACATTCTCAATTAGTTTTTCTTGCAGTCTCGTGGTGTCTTACCTCTTGAGTTCTTTTTCAGAGCTCAGTATAAAAGCAATGGGATTCTACATCCATGGTGCTGGCTAACTTTGGCTCAGGCCAATACATTCTGGTTAACAAAGTGGGCTTGAGAAAACTTCAGCTTGTGGTTAAGGACCTGCCCACAGGGCGCAGATGCTTTACCATTGGATTCAGCAACACAACAGCACCCCTGTGTCATCTTCAACCACTCCATTTAATCTGAGAACTAAAAAGCATTTTTTTTATTTTCTTAAAAAGCACAAAAGACAAACACACTATCTGATTAAACATTGACAGAAAGTTTTTTTTTCATAAAAAGGCTAAATATTATTGAAGGAGGACTTATACAATTTTTTACCTAATTTAAACATCACGGAATGAATGACATAACTGGCAGATGGAAAAAGAAAGTTGCAAAAAGTGAAACCTCCGTGATTGATCTTTACTACTTATGGTGCCAATTTATTAAACTCACCATAGAGCACTTCAATAAGCTTTGCCTAAATTCTATCAAATGGATATGACTCAGACTCTTATCCTTGTCTTTCCTTAGAGGCCATGTGTTCACTTTGCCAAGCTGTGAGCTTTCATTCATTCAAATTAAGTCCAACAACACTTACTGTGCACCTGGCAGTTCATGTTCTGAAGAGGTTGTTGCACGTTTTGGGTCTCTTTTGCAATTTGGCTGCTTGTACTTTTTTCTGCATTTGGCTCATTTTGTTTTATAACTAAAACAAAGTCACAAAGTTGGATTGGTACCTCTGACCTGGCTTTCTTTCAGAGGTTTCTAGATGGACAGCTTTCATAGTGATAGTACTTGACAAATGCTTTCCCTGAAATACCATTTCACCCTACTCCCATCTCTTGTTGTCTTTTTCCCCATGCCTAAGCATTTTATGGACATACAAAGGCTTCCAGGCTTTCTCTAGACTGCCTGAATTGATGGAACAAGGGTCCTACAGAGCAGAAAATTCTGCAGATTTTTTTTATGAAAGCCAAAACAAGGAGAGAGAGAGAGAGAGAGAGAAAGAGAAGGAAAGCAGTGGAGGGAGGATATTTTGAGGACTTAGATAAGGGACATGTGTTAGGTCTGCTCAATGATTATTTCATTATTCTCCATTTTCATCAGAAGCAATGATGAGAACGGAACATTTCCTATCTCTCAAAGTGGCAATTTGCCATTTAATGCTTGTGTTATGCAGGCCTGACATCGTTTCATCCAACCTCTTTGCACTAATCTAATTCTTCTTTTCCTTTTATTTCTTGGCTGATAATTCTCACTTTATTTCCATTAAGCTTTGTTTGTTCACAGCGATCTGTTGCTGTAATTTATTAGAGCTGTCAGCTTAAATTCTGTGGCATGCCGACACAGCGCAGCAAATAGTGGCTCTCCCCCTTCCCCTTTTATGGGAAGCTGGCCTAGTTTTTTTACAGGGGGAAAAAGGGAGACATTACAATTAAGGTGGCGACATGGACCCCCTGGTGGCCATGTTCAGGGAACAGATGTGCTGTAAGAGATGCCGGCCCTCACCTCCAGGGAGCTCTGGGTTGAAATCTGGTTCATGTCTCAGTGGGGGAACACTACTGCTCCTGTTCCATCATTATTTCAAGGATAACAGATTCTGGGAGTATAAGCCTCTTTTTTTCACTGTTGCCAATTGTTTCTGCTGGTCACTATCTTGGTTGTTCAAATCAACCTGATGCATGTGATTGATCATAACCTGATAACCACTTGTACGTTGACACAGAAGAAGGCCATTACAGTTCATAGCAAAGCAAGGAGGATTAATAAAATTAGAGACAGATTTCAATACTATCAGTATGTCTCTGAGATTCATTCCTGTTGAAGCCCATGCATGCATGAAACCCATTTTTTGGTTTGTCACCTCATTAATGATGAAAGGAATTAGCATGGCTTTACAGAAAGCAAACAGTACTTGGCTTACTCAATTGACCTTTATTTTGTTTTGTTCTCACCCTTCTTCAGGTTTAGGATGTTTGACAGATTCCCACCTGGTAAATTAAGAACATGTCATTTCCCTCACAGGAGGCCTTAGAGGTAATGACCCCACAATCTTCACTATTTAATTTCGAAGGCCTGGATACTGCCTTTTTTCTATCATTTTGTCCTGTTCTCCTTTTGTACAAAGCAACTGCTGTTTTTTAACATAAAAGACACTTGTTTGGCAGCCTTCAAAGAGTCACAGAACTCTGAAAGTCACTTGTATTGCAGTGCTGTTCATTCTCATTTTATATCCAATATGGAGGTGGTGATCAAAAGGATCAGAGCTGAAGGAGAGGCTAAAAGAGGTCTGCTTTGGAGGATACAACAACAATACCAATCCATAGACCCACACAAGGCTCACTTTTAAGGATAGTCCTTCAACTAATGCCAGAGAGCAGACGTATGACTAATTTTGGAATTGAAAATGTTTCAACACATATTACTTATAGCTGCCTTGTTTGCTATGTTAGAAATTAGTGTAGTTGTGTAGTTTTGCTAATGTCAAATCATATATTGTCATATAATATATTGTATAATTAACCTGTTAAACTGATTCTACACATCTCAAGGGAAAATAAAAATTAAAAACAAGGAGAAATTTCAAAGTATTACAGAGAGGCTGTAGATGAGGAGTGATAGTAGACTATTATCTCTTCATTCAATGTGGAGGGCGCCCATCTGGAGGAGACTCTTTGGGCTGCAGGAGATCCAACATAAATTTATAAATTTCTCAAAGTTTTAAATGAGGCTGTGTTAGAGTTTCTGGGTCTGAGAAAATTGCATTTTTTAATGAACGCCTTGTTAATTATTCACGCTAATAGCCTGGGGGAAATTTAGGGGCCATGCACTGGGGGTGAGGTGGGAGGGATTGGGAAAAACCCCTGAACAGCCCACTGTGTGCTGCCACGATCATCTTTAGATGCTCTTCTGCATTTTTTATGTCCTGCTGTGCGCGTGTCATATAGCATTGGAACAAAGGCAAAGACCTTTCCTAAACCAGATCACAGAGAAACATAAGCTAAAAGTCACACAAGGGTATACAAAAAAGAAAATAGATAATATAAATCTTGTTACTAGACTACTTTGCCGACTACAAATAGCATGACGTCCAATTGAGAAGTGAACCAAAGCTGTTTAGAGTAAGATAGGCAAACAATGTGAAGTAATAAAATTAGCATACACGAAAGCGAGGAATAATCACATTTGTGCTTGTTTGCACAAATACTCTACTCAGACAACAAATACACTGGCATTAAGGATTAGGGCTGCAAGACGCAGATATGTTTTAATTTGTGACAAGAATGCTTTTCCTTTTAAAATGTCTTTTTCTTCTTTCTTTGTTGTACTTTCTTCTCCTCTCAGTTTCGTTCCCAAGCGCTAGAAATGTTTGTTTACCATGGAAGGGATTGTTTTGTCATTACCATCATCCGTCTACTTTAAGATAACATTGCCTTTCAGCAAGGGAAAAAAAATCCTCTAGTCATCCTGAAAAAAGACTTTACCTTAATGTTCCTTTGCTTTCCCTCTAACCACTCCACAAAACCCTTTAGATGTCATTTCTATTTTCATCTTACTTCTTACTCTATTTTCTGTGCATCGGTAGTGACCATCACACTCCATATTCCCCTACAAAAATTATGTTATATATATAAACGCATATGTAAGTGCATGGTCAGACATATTTTTCAAATACCACAAACACGACCATTGCGGAGATCATTGCTTTTAGGGAGACTACAAATCTCAGCTGTAACATTGCTACCATTTCCCCCAAAATGCCTTATGGGTATCAGTGATGAAATGGGACCTAAATTGCAGTGAACCTCAGCTTCTCTAAACTTGATACACGTGTGATGATGACACTGCAGGGTAACCAGTGTGCTAGCAATTGACATCCCATTTTATCGTGACCATCCACTGGTCCTACTTCCTGCTTTTTAAAGAACATGAGTTAACCATGGTGGACCTGCCTATCCACCATCTCGCCTGATGCGCTGTCCACTCATCCGTCATTACACAGGCCTTTCTCTAGTAACATTATCGCTTTAGATAAGGCTTCAATAAACTGTGCATGGCTTTTAGGACTCTCTCTCTTGCCACTCTAATCCAATCTCTGATGTGAAGTCAGTTCATCATCGTGTACCGCAGGCATTTTCCGTGTCCCTTAGCTCTTGGTTGCACAGGAAGTAATGGATGGGCTCGCCCTTGGTTCACCCCAAGGCATTCTGGTTCCTCAGCTGTTTGTCTTCAGGTTGTCTCAAATGGCTCTGGACTGTGGTATTTTGATTTGATTAAATCCAGTTTAAAAGGTTAGAGACAGAAGAAGGCAAGGGGGTTGCTCTGCCCAGTATTGAGAGCCAGTCCTTTGCCATTTAGCATTGGGCACTGGCCAAAGGAAAGTGGAAAACTAAAATGTGCTCCTTTGTGATTTGCACTATTGTCCTCCAGGGATTGAGCAATGACCCCTGTGAATTCCCCCAGGACGCAAGCCAGATTGAAACCCCTGCCAAGAGATTTGAAAGGATAGCAAATCATTTAAACTCCCCAATGTGTATTAGCGTTTTTTTCAGTGCCTGGGCCAGCCTGCACAATATTAAATTGCATTTGATGAAATAAAATAAAAATCAGAGAGTGCGACAAGAGCTCTTCAACCTCCAAATCAGCAAAATGAATATTGGAGTGGCCTCTTAAAAATAATTATACTGTAATTAACTTTGTTTACTCTATCAGGTTTGTGGCATCCATTTGAGGAGCCCAGCTGATAAAGATAGGGCTTAAGATATAAGACACTGCAAGGTGCAGTGGGGCAAAGACCCAGAGTAGTGAAATATCTCTAGGGATTGCCTTTTGCTGATCCTGCTTGTGACACCACATTATTAAAAATAGGTTTTGTATTAAAGTAGGCAGAGTGAATCCTAGCAGTTCCATATTGAAGAAACATCAGACATGCCAGCCTACAATCAATACAGCTATTTTGTTATATAAGGATATATGAATGTTTGAGGATCAATAAAAACCTTAATTTATAGCATGTTATATAACTTACCTCTACTGTTCAACCCTCAGTGCTTAGATCCTCCAGTGTTTCTCATCCATTATTGTGCTCTGGCAGATTGCCCTTTGGTAATGCAAGTGACTGAGGTTATGGAATGTATGTGTCTGCGTGTGTGTGTTTCTTTCAATGCATGATTTTCTGTGTGAAGGCTGTTCCAGATGAAGCTTTGCCTCGTAAACAACTATAATGACACAGAGCCACAGGCCTCACCCTGAATTGGTCTAGAGACCAACAGAGGGCTTTTCTATCAACATGCAAACCAAGAACCCTGTGTCACAGATTTCCTAAGACTAGTGTGAAATGCTCCTGTGTTCCCTCAACAAATACACAAATAGGAACGGATTTGGCACAGTACCAACATTTGTTGTGGTGAAAAAGTGTTTTGTGGGGGAGGGGTGGTATACAGGGCAGTTTCTGGCTCTTATGCAAACATTGCATTTCTCACTAGTGAATGGCCCTTTCTTCCCAATTGCTTAATAGTCTTAGTGGGATAGGCAGGTGGCTCAAAACCTAATTTGGCATATGATGGAAAAAAAACATGCACATCTTCTTACATAGTATATGAGAGTGCTGGGGGAGGGTGGTAGCATTAGACATTTTTCATTCTCAAAGTTACACTTTCCCCTTTTGCAGATTTAAAACGTTTTGCCTTGGATCAAGAGCAAGTTTTTATATTGTGTCTGATGTGCTTTCCTGAATAAAATATTGTTTGGTATCTGTGCCAGATGAAATAGCCTTTCAAAAAACCATACCTCTCATCATCGGTTTATTAAATAGAAGCCATTGAGCCCTTCCATTTAGCACTGTTGAGCACAATTTAAAAGTATACGCTGAAATGGAAGCACGCAAGTTGGAAGGAAATGGCAGGGACACATCAGTTTGTTTGTCTGTCCAACACCATGTTGTTTAACAACTGTTCCCAAAGTGTACTTTATTACAGTATATTGTAGTCCAGACACATTCAACAGCCTCAAGGTTTGCTAACAAACAAAATTAAGTACTGTGTATGATATCTAATGCCATTGCCGTTTTCAAAACATGCACAGCAGCTGTAATAGCAGGCAGAGACACATCCGTATTCATCCACAGGTGAGAAGCTTCTCCCTCCCCAGATTCTGCTTGTACAAGTTAAAAGGCTGATTTGCATTTATATTGCCATTCGAGACTTGCAGGTGGAATTGCCGTGGCATAGTAGCAAATGCACAGACACCACACACACACACACACACACACACACACACACACACACACACACACACACACGCACACACACACACACACGCGTATACATAGAATAAACACAGAAAATGCATGTGAAGTGTGCAGAATGAAAAACGTTTTTCCAAGAGTCCATTGGTTTGAATCTTTGGCATGGGGACCTTGGGACAGTGAGAAGCAGAGAAAGAGGTGGGAAGAAAACGGGATTGAGAAGAGATGGGTGAGTTCATCCAGGTGTAATATTGAGCTGTCCCAGAAACTTCCCACCAAACACTAAGAAGTTGTTATCAGATCAGCAACCCAATTCCTCAAGTGCCTCTGGTGCTGAAGCACCACATGCATCTTCTGGGCGCCTTCCTAACAGCATTTCACAATCATGTCGATGCATTGGCTGGCTGGTTTAATCAGAAATGGTTCAAGCTATTGTGGGACACATAACATGTCACAGGTTGCAAAACTCTGCTGCAACGATGCATGTATGTGATTTACTGCACAGATAGCACCATACAACCAACAACTAAAATATATATGGAACAGGAAGTTTCAGGCCAGTACGGTCAATTTATTCAAGAATGTTTTTGACATACATATTTGTTTGTTTCTGGCTCCTATGGAAGACCGGTTTCTGTAGGTCACAAAAGCTCTCTGGTAGGTTATATGACCATTACTGAACATGCATCAGCCTCTTAAGAGAAGTAACATTTGGTAAGTAGCCGTATCTTAAAATGAGGTAGGGTGTACATATATTCAGCATACTACTCAGCTCAAGCAACAGTACTAATCATGCACAGGTAATAAACCTTAACCTTCAAACTCAAAGCTGCACTGACCCAGGTGTCAAGGTTAAGTATGAGGCATATTTTCAATCAATTCTGTGTGACTAACATGCTGGATAATTCAATTAAATATTGTATTTATTAGCTAAACCTGATTTTTCATTGACTTTTTTTTTTTAGGTGCAATCTCCACATACAAACTGCAGCAGAGATGACTGAGCATTTAATTGCATCTCGTTGTTGTTGCCATGTAGTGAAAAGGCCATTGACCAACTACTGTTGTGAATGGCGATGTATATATATTTAACCGTAAACTGCCAAGTTGAAATTAACAAGATCAATGTATATGCAGTTTTTTAATATATTTGAAACATTACAACGCTTAGCTTTTTCTTAGATTTTAGCCTAAACTAAAAATATTTGTATTCAGTTGACTGTTATTTATAATAATCATTGATAAAAAATTTAAAATGAAGAGAACATAACAAAACAATAACACGTGACTTGCAAAACACAGCAGATCATTTTATTTTACCTTTTTGTTTTTTTCCCCTTTGCTCACACATTTTTACATTTCCACCCGCATAACCTTGTGTTCTTGTTTTGCTCACCTGTTTCCATGACAGATGTTGACTCAAGCACAGAAACATCACCCGTACACAGTAAACAATGTGCACTGTATTTCTAAAAACACATCTAACAATAGCAAAACTCTGCATTTATGTATCTATTTTTGTGTTTCAAATATGGGTGCAAGCGCCTTTTTTCCAAGCTCAATGCTTCTATACAGCATAAGCTCTGGAATGGGTGAAAACAAGTAAAACAAAATGAGCCTTTAAGTTGAACTTTTTCCTAGTCTGAATTTCTTGAAGTTCTATTAATACCTTTGATATGTAAAGCAGGGTTTTGACAAGAAAGGAACAAACTTGTATTGTAACACTGTTTGAACCCACCTTGTAGAGCACTTGCGTTCTACAAGCAATCACAGATCCTGGTAGTGAGTTAAAAATGTATATCTATCAAAACTTTGGCTAGGTAGTGACAGGATTAGCGGAAAACAACACACAGTCAAGCTAAAAAACGCTAAACAAATTCTTTTAGCCCCGCTGTGTCGATGCTTGGTCCTCTCCAAGGAAAAACAATACAGTGTGATCCATTGCTACTCTACTCATAGCACCCCCACAACTGAACACACACAGCCCTGCGGAGCTGCCTTTAGTTGCTCTGCTTGTTGTTTCATGTGCATTGAACTGCAATTTAGAAGCCATTAATCCATCCCATAATCTGTGACTAAATAAAATCCTGACTAGGGATAGAGAGGGCTTCCGAACACGTCCCCATATTAAAAACATTATTACATGCAGTTATTTTAAAACATTTTCCAACTTTCTCTCCTCCTGTTGTCCAATTATAAAGTATCAGATGTATGGAGATACGACAATAAAGAATGAAGAAGTGCAGCTGCTAACCCTGCCTTAACAGGTGACCCAGTGATCACAACAGCATCTGGTTGAATTACTTAAAACTGCGGCCCAGCAGACATGTAATCCAGGATAATGCCCTTTTGCTGAGTGCTCCAATCTGGATAAATTCATCCCCGAGGAATGAGATCCAGCAGCAAAGTCTCAGAGAGAGAGAGGAGATGAGGGGCTTGAGGGTTGATTGGTTGGTACTAAAGAAAACTGTTGGGCTAGGCAGAGTCTTCTAGATGGATAATGAAGCCCAAAAGTAAACAGCTTGATTTTGTTCACTGGATGACTGACTGCATGAGAGGAAGCAAATCGGTGCCTGGTTTACCAAAAACACTTCAAACCAATCATATTCCCTTCCCTGGCTGACCTGAATCCTGAAAGACTTGAAATGAGGCTTTCACCCAAACTGCAGTCAGCAGATATACTATACTTACTTACATTTTGCATTTTTATCTTAGTGCTCCAACTAAAACCTTTGAAAGGTTGTTTTCTTACACAAACACATGCCCATCTTTATCTGTGTTTACTGATTTATTGATATATCTATTCATCCATCTAGTGTTTTATCAACCAAATAAGTCTTAGCCAAAACACATTTTTCTTGGAAATAGCATCTCTTGTTAATGCCACAACCACTGCCAAACATTGGGATTTACAAGTTCCAGCTGTCCAGCGGCAGCCTCTTAGATTATTTATTCATATGTTTACTTATTACCATAAATATCCAACAGAGCACTCGGCTCAGAGGGATTACAGGGGGTTTAATCTATCGTGGCACAGAAATGAGCAGGGGTCACAGCAGCTGAGGTGACTTAAGCTGGCTTGCCTTGATGGGACGTGCGGCACAAACAAGAAAACAGACTGCATGCCACTGGGCTCCATCATGAACTAACGCCGTCATCTGTCATTCACTGCGTTTGCATGGCATAATCCAGACAGCGTTAGCATTACTCAAACCAACTGTCATGTATGGTGAGGGTAAGTCATTCAAAGAGGACAAGGACACTTCTGTGTGTTTCTTACCAGCAGGCATATTAATTGTCTGGTACCAGATTCCTATTAGAATACAGACAATTTTAGTCTGTATTCTGTGGCTGTTAGTCATGTTATTTTTGTTTAAAATATGACTGCTAGAACATCTAGGCTTATGACAACATCCAAGAAAAATGTATATTAGTTTTACCATTCCAAATGGGGATAAATCAAATAATTACATCATTACAGTCATAGGTCTGTCTGTCTCACTTACAAATGACTATTCATAATAATGAGAAAACGAAAATTGGTATTTATGTTTGAATAGTGTTGTGCAATGTAATGGGCTGTATTTCTTTCTCTTTTTTCTTTCCCTTTGGAGAAGCGAGAATGATTTCTCCATTTGTAAAAAATCCACACATCCAGACATGACATTGGAAAGACATTTAATTATACTTTGGTTGAAAAATATGTATCAAAGCCTGCCACCCATGAAAAGCGGATTTAGTCATCAGTCAGCAGTTAATAGACAGCAGTTAATGAAATAGGGGCTGCCGAGGGTGCTAAGACATGCTTTCCAGGACTAAGAAACCGCTTAGGCTGGCTGGGTGGTGAAATCGGGGGGTTCTGATACGATATCTGAGGGGGTGGGATATAATGAAGGCGATTGGGGGGAGGAAAGGGGCAGGAGATTTTTAAGAAGGTTGGGATCTCATTCCTGTGCAGCAGCATTGCCCCTAGTGGGCAAACCTTGAGTCAAGAATAGCCCATCAAGATTTAATTTCCCCGAGAAAGTGGTCCAAAAAAAAAAGTGTCTCAGACAGATTGTATATAAATTTCACAAGGTGTCATTCAGAGAAAGAAAAAGAGAGAAAAGAGAGACAGAGAAAGAGAAGCAGAGGGACTGAGATCATACATTTAACATTAACAATGTGTGATTTATCTCTAGCACATTTTCTTCAGAGCCTGGCACATCCAGTACAAGACTATTCTTAAACTGCCCCTCCTCTACCGGGACATCAACCTCTTATATATCTCACCCTTTCCCAGACAGAGGCTATGGTTCTCAATCACACTGCATCTCATAAAAAAAAAAAAAAAACAGACGGAGAGAGGGACGGTTAGTGAGAGAGAGGTGGAAAAATGTGCTGCTGTGAGGTGAGAAGGGAAATCAAGAGTCAAGTGACTAATGCGAGAAACAATTGACACTGTATAGATCGGATGGGAGGAGGACTGGGGAGGAGCTGGTTTGAGGAGATGAACGAGGTCCTGGACAAGTCTGGCCTGAGGTGAATGTGTTCCCGGGGACTGTCTCCCAGATCCTCCTGACTGGCGTTGTGTCATCTGTCACTGGCAGGACGGGTGACAGCGAAGAAAAGAAGCCCTCAATGCGGTAACAACACAGTCAGGAGCATCTCACAGCAGCTTTCCTTCTCCTTGGTCCGTTTATTTCTCAAAGTTGAGAAGGGAAAAAGGTGTTCAGTGCCTCTGCATACAGACCTATTCTTTTCTCCTGCTCATTCTCTCTTTTTTAACGCTCTTTCTTTCTTGCTCTCTCGCAGGATAGCTATGTTTAAGTATGTGACTGTTATACCCACAGCTCCCCTCTGTCCTGTTCATAAAAACAAGATTGTTTTCCGCAGCTTTCTGCTGACACCGGCTCGGCACATAAACAGAGCCGTAATTTGTAGAACAGTAAGATAAAGGGAAACACTTTTTTTCTCCCCAGAGGCATGCATAGAGAAGGTATGTTGTTATCCCCTGTTTACCTGACAGGAAAAGAAGTATTTTATATTATGGTTATAACCAAGTGTGTTGAAATGCATAGCAATTCCATCCCATTCCAACTGGTACTATCTCAGATACGGTGTTAGTTCTTCCTAGAACTGTGACTAAGCCTGTGATGATACGTGAATGAAAATGTGATGGTTACAAAATAAAAGTCCAAAATAAAGCAAGCTGCATGACAATAAATCAAACCCCCGCAACTGTTTAATGTCTGATATAACTTGGATGTTATTCATGTTTTAAACTTTGCAAGCGGCAGCAGGTTCAGTCCAGACTTGCGGACCTTTACTGCATGTCATTCCCTCTGTTTCTCCGACTTTCCTGTCTTAATCGGTCTAATAAATAAAGGCACTAAAAGCCAAAAACAATCTCAAAAAAGAAGAGAAAAATCCGCTGTGGATACAAAACTTAGCAGATGCTTAACGGAGTAAAGGAGAAGAGACTAATGACTGATGCGTCACAGTAAGCACAGATGGTACACACAGACTTGACAATGAAATCAGGGGGAGAGAATACAGACAAGAAATCACCGGGAACAGTTACAGCTACAGTGCCAAGTCTGATGTACTATAACTGCCCCATAACGAAGGCCACAACCTAGCGAGAAAGCTTCCATTGCCTTGACTTTGTCCAATCTTTGGGTCAACTTACACAGCTCATGTCACTGTACCATGTCACACACAGTCATAAAGAAAACAGACAGCAGAGCTGACACCCTCTCTGGAAGGGATCTACACCCGTTAAAGCATAAGAGAGGCAGAGAGGGTATTAGCAGCTTCATCACTCCAGTCAGTTTCAAATTGGTCTTGATGTTATTATTTTCTCTCTATTTCTATATATTTTATATGAAAAGATGAACCAGCTAAAAAGTTGATCACAGCAAATTGTTGTATTGGATGAACAGTGTTTTTTTCCTTCTTTTTGTGCGTGCTATAGGCTTTAAATTAGCATGTGGAACAGCTGAATTCAGTGATTGCGTTACCGACTTTGAGCGGTCAATTTTAACACAACGTGCCAATCTGAGACTTTTCCTTTTCTGTGCAAAAGGTTTCAACTCCCTCTGGGAAACAACTATATACACACACACACACACACACACACACACACACACACACATTAACATAGTGCCCTCCTTAATGTAGTCCAATGTGACAGGGTCATACTTTGAAAAGAGGTTGTAGCTGTTGTGGCAGCTCATTGACCCTGACCCTGTGGAGCGTAAACCAGGGCGCTTGTTGTCGGCCGGACATGACCCTAAGGAACTGACAAACATCCACTGTCTGATTCAGCCCTGCTTGCGTCCGTATGTCACACAAACACCACAAAGGTAGAGTTCTACTGTACTTTACTCACCTCTTTTGTTTTCCAAAGACAACCACCTGGTGGCAAGCTGGGGAAACAACTAATCCATCCCCATTCTGTCCACAAACAGACTGTCTAGGAATAAAAATAACAGCAGATACTGTCCAAAGGGCTGGAGCTGCCAAGCTATACTCATGAGTCTGCTTTCTAAAGCACTTCACCGTTAACTTTTTCTCTCTCTTTTCTTTTGACCAGACCCCCCGTAGGATCGTAGGACTCGATGGGAAAAGCTGTCAGTTCAAAACAATGTGACTGAGGAGTGAACACTTGACTGAACTGGGGTTTGAGGGCTTTGTCTTTGTGTTTCTATGTGTGTGACAGGAATATAAAGCCCACATAGGAAGTATTTAACTTGTCTGGTCTTAAGGCTATGACAAATGGAGAAAAGTGCAGTTTCTTAACCCCAGGACAGCCACAAAGACTGTTTCCCTCTAAATTCCTCCTTTATCTTTTTGCAACTGACATAAATATTATCAGCAGTTAAACACACAAATGGTAGGACAAGCTCAGACATCACAGCAAGATGCATTCAGAGACAGCATTCCAGCCAGCAAGTCACACAGCAGTCACAAGCACGCAAGATGTGATGAATAAACAACTTAATCTGGAAAACTTACCATGCCCAGAGATCCACAGGAGCAGAAGGACCCAAGGGATCATGGCTGATGAGTGGAGAGGGCAAAACCTACGAAAAACAGTGGGCAAGTGTGGAATTGAAGTTGGCAGGCACCACGGAATGCACGAGATGAGACAGTGCTCCTCTGTGCTGCTACTGCTGGGGGGCTGGCGGATGCTAGAGTCCCTCTGTGGTGTCTCCTTTAACCAGTCGAGGGCTGGTAGTCTGTCTTCAGTCCTTCTCTTCTTCTGCCGATTCTTTTCTCCTCTTCTCTGTCTCTTTGTGTGTCTCTTTCCCGTCTGTGTCACTCTTCAGTGTTGCCTGTGGTCAGCTATGCCTCACACGCTCTCTTGTTGATGTGAGCTTGTAGACTTTCTGTGTCTTCGCTGCTGACTCTGAGCATACACACACTCTTTCTCTCTCGCTCGCACGGTTTCTCAGTACCAATCCATTCTCAGTCTCTTCAGCCCTCACTTGGCCCCCCCTCCTTCTCTTTCTCTTTCGTGCTCTCTCTCGCTCCACCACTCACATAGCAGACACAGTCAGGGGATAGAGCTCCACAACTAGACTCCTCCCTCCCTCCATATCTCTCTCTCTCTCTCTCTCTCTCTTTCTCTCTTTCTCTAAGTCTGGGTGGCTGTGGCTGAGTGTAAGGCTGTGAGACTAGGGTCCTCACTCTGGGAACAAGAGCTGCCATGGGAGAAACAGAGAGGGTGCAGTTCCAATTAGAATAAGAATAGGAGCGACTTGGCCTCTATAGCTACAAATAACCCAGACATCCACAAAACAAAAAGGGCAGTTTCCCCCCTCCTCCCAGTTAAGGCCCCATGCCTATTTTGGATTCTTTGGACGCCATCGCATTTTTGGAGAATGTGAGCCGCCTTCCTTGAGAATGGATGAAGAAGACATTAGCATTCAAGACCAAAGCTGTAGCATTCATTAGTATCCAATTGTTTTATCAGGGGGTAATGAAATTCAGTCACTCACTCAAAAAGACATGATGCAAGACCATAAGTCATAAAATGCCCAAGTGCACTGCATACTTACTGACAAGTTCTCCTGGTTATGCTTGCTAAATATTTAAAAAGGAGTATTGCTTTGTTTCAGGTCAGTCCACGTATAAAAGAGTGCACTACATGTCTTGGACTATAAAAACGCCATACTCTACTGTATACTACGGAAACTAAAGGACCTGGGTGGTTTCCACGGTACACAGTTACTATTGAATGTAAAACACTAGGCACAACAAATCGTTATAGTAAAATATACAGTAGATATATGTGTATGTATATATATATATATATATATATATATATATATATATATGTATAGAATGTGTATTAATACTGATACAGAACCTTGAAACTAAAGAAAAAACAGCAGAGGTGGAAAAAGTAGTAAAATTTTGTACCAACACCTGTACCAGTAAATAAAAGTACCCATCTTTGATGAACTATTACTCAAGTAAAAGTAATAAGTAGTTCATTTAAAATGTACTTTATGCAAAAGTTACATAGTAACATTTAAAGAAAACGGGGCAGGAGAATCTTACCTGTGTAGTGAAAATAGAACATAAATCCCAAACTATTTTGTTTTTAATTAAAGAAAAATCTATACAAATTTACAAACATCTATACAAATGTGTACACATGAAATATCATAACACATGTCACACATGACATTTAAGACCCTTAGAAAGGTATAATGTGCAATTTTAGTTCAGACCATCCCATAAAACGTTTTCAAACAATCAATTGAAAGTGAAAGTACCAAACATTGTTAGTTCTGAGGGCCATCCTTCTTTTCTTCACAAACATAAACAACACTTATAATGCAAATCAAGGCCAAATCAAATCACGTTTTGACTCCATAAATGGGTTAGACTCTAATGTTCACAGCCCAGACTAGCAGCTAGCTTCTACACACCTAAGTAGCCCATAAGAGCTAGATGTATGTGAATCAATTTAGCCAGTTTCCTACATACGTTGTCCTACGGCAGGGGTGGGCAATCATTTTCCAAAGGGGCCACATGACAAACAGGGTCTGTTGTGGAGGGCTTGGACCAATAAGCTAACCTCAGTTCTGCTCATTATTAATTTTATGTCAGGCGGCACGTTCTGAAACGTCTATTTTTTTCTCTGAGCATGTTAGTGCAGCAGATTCCAGCAAACACTCTTTAATAAACTCCCCTTCAGAAAATGG
>NC_045735.1:10082269-10092779 GCF_008692095.1 Etheostoma spectabile | reverse complement strand
TTTGGCGATTTTGTGGGATATCACTAGGGATGAGCGAGTACAGCATTATCTGTATCTGTATCTGTATACCACATGAGTTATCTGTATCCGTATCCGTACTCGGACTGGGCGGGGCCTAACCCGGAAGTGGTCAGATTCAACCCGGAAGTGGGTCGGGTTGTCTTGAAATGGGCGGGGCTTTAACCGGTATGTTATTTTAAGCATGCAATTGATATGTGTTGATCAGAAATTGTTATATTTATTGCTTATTAGAAAACTATTTCCGTGACAGCATCAGCATTGAGCTTCAGACCAGTGGTGTTGTCATGGTAACAAACGAACTATATAGGCCTACAGTATATAACAAGTTTTGCAACAATAAATACAACAATGTGGTTGCAATTAAATTGTAATGAACAAGAGTTTTCATACTCAATAATATAACTTTCTTTTTGTAACTCTTAATCATTTTTTTGGGGGGGGGTTCTTTTTTATTTTCACAGGTTTGTGTGAGTGTGTGTGTCAATGAGTGAGTAAGAGATACAGAGAGAGAGAGAGAGAAACAGAGAGAGAGGGGGGCGGGGGGTTGGAATGTGTTTGTGTGTGTATCTTAATTTGTAATATTATTTATTTATACCGCAACTGCCTTTTATTTTTTTTATAAAACACAGCAAGAAAGTTTCCGACACTAAAAAAAACTGGTTAGAGCCAGCAGGCAGTATAAAACAAAAATTTAAAAAAAAAACGTTCGGCAGAGATGCAACCCGAGTCGCATTCTACCAACACCATGTCTGAACAAACCCCACGCTTACCAGAAGTCTCCTGGTTGCTAGATACTAGTTTGAACCGAAGTATAAAACAAAGCTGAAGCTGAAGAAACCCTAAATGTTAACAGAAAAGCCCGCGGACATGAGAAGAGAGCTGTTCACTTCTCTTTGTCCTGAGCGTATGTGAGAACAGCCGGTGGGACACAACAACAGGAGGAATCTTTGTGTGTAGGGAGGGGCGCTGGGACTAGCCTATCACAGAATAGTGTAGGGGAGGGACGCTGGGACTAGCCTATCACAGAATAGTGTAGGGGAGAGGCGCTGTGACTAGCACTTTGACTAGCCTATCACAGAATGGAGACACAGTCAGTGGAGACTTATTCAATCCGAGCACGGATATTGACTCGTATTACTCGTATTATACTTGTACTCGGCAAAAGTGCTTTATCCGTACCGGATACTCGTTTCAGCCGAGTATTCGGCTCATCCCTAGATATCACAAAGCTGGTCTTGACTGCTGCATCCCTGGATGCCTTGTTGCTTTTGCAGCTCAACTAGCAAAGCTTCAGATGTCCGTGCCCGCTCTGCATCAGTCAAGTTGTATTTCTCTGTGTGTTTAGTAGTAGTTGCGATTGCAATTAAAATCTTTTAACACAGCGATCTGTTTTCTGCCAACTAAGCACACGGCTTTAACCTTTGACTTCAGTAAATAAATACTTAGAAGTCCATGTTTGGTTAAAAACTCTGCACTCTGTATCAACCTTTCTTTCCTCCCAATGAGATGACATTTGTGAGGGATAATAGCTCATTCACGTCAATGCTAACGTCTCCGGCTCAGTTCGCAGCTTGCCAACACATCATGGGTTCGAGACATTGAAGTTCTTTTTCTACTTCTTTTTAATACAAAAATTGCAACCAGAGAAGAAGAAACTGCATACATTCGTACAAAAAGAATTAAGCCCGGGTCTGGTGTACTGGTTCCAAGCGCTATGATTTTTTCTTCCTTTTGGTTTTCGTTAGTAAAAGTTTGTGTTTTTTACTCAGTAACGGATGGGATTTGTAATGTAGCAAAATACAATACCTCACTCAAAACGTAATCAAGTACTTGAAAAATACAATACACAACAAAACTACCCAATACAATAACATGAGTAAATGTATGTCATTAATTTCCACCTCTGTCGTGCAGTTCCAATTTGACTTTCCCCTCTTTCTAGACTTCCTGGGGCCTTGATGACTTCACTAACATATCCAGAAAAACCTCTCAAAAATGTATTTAGCTTGTCTTTCTTATAAATATTGACTGACATTTAAATCTAGAGGGCCATACCCTCTATTAATACAAGATGTACAGTAATGCCTAGAACCTCTAGATCAGAGCTCTGATAATGACACAGTAAGCTCTGCATGAGGGCCTGTTCTACGTCATATCAACTTAATCCATCCCTTTGACTCCCAAATCTAATCAAAGGGCCAGAGGATGACAGGTGGTCTTTTCATCAGTGCAACTAACAGCTACACAAAAAAACAACCCCACTGCGGCCGAACCGGAGGATAACAGATTAGCATTCTGCTAAGAACATGATGAGCAGGGGCAAAGAATAACAATAGAGCTTATGTGCTTGAAGGTTGAGCAATGAGGATGTATGAGGTAAACAGGCAAACAAAATTGTATGTCCACAACTCACAATCATCAACTTGGTACAATAAACTCTTAGCCTGGATTACATTATTTACTATTAATATCTGAAATATCTAGACACAGTCCCAGATGATGAGCTGAAGTAAAGTCATCTTGTTTATCTTTTCATCAATATTAAATGACATCCGGACTAATTTTGAGGTGTAGTATAGAAAAGGTCTCAACAGGTCTCCTCTTTGTCAGCTAAAGCCTGCTGCTCATTCAAATGCCATTTACACATAGCAGCACCACAGTTTATACAATGATTACAGCCTGAAGCGTGAGTGCCAAATTCCTCTACCAGTCTGAGAAACTGAACACAAGAGACAATGTCCTTACACAGACAGAGGGGAAACATTAGGCAATGGGAAGTCTAGAAAAGGGCTCCTATACTGTTAAACCCACAGTGCACCCACAGGGGGCATAATCTTAAATGACTCTGAAGACTTGGGAACTCTTCCTCTAAGAGTTTAAGAGCCTCTTTAAACCAGCAAAGACCATTATCCACAGTCAAAGGGAAAGCTCAGAAGAAAGTAAAAGTGATCTCAAACAAGATGAAGATATAACATTATTCGGTCAGTGCTGCCTGTAAATCACCCATAACTGCAGGTCATCTCTACAAGATGTAATTATGTGCTGAACTGATTATTAATTTAACACAGCTTTTGTGTGTTTAATATGTATTCATGAGAAAAGCTGCTATTATCACATTGAAACTGTGTCACATATACCTACATATATCTAATAACAGTAAATTCCATGACTTTTAGTAATGGGTATTGCTTAAGTAGGAGCTTCTATCAACTGGAATTCAATCCAGACTTTTGTTCAAAACTAGCGAAGGACATTCAAATGTTGGCTGGGGTATTACACTGTGATCATCAAGGTTGATCACATCTGGTTTGATACAAAATAATATATTTTTCTTTCCACATACACTTTCCCTATGGTTTTAATGGGAAAACGTATTCCACAGTTGACATTTACTGGCAAACTGCCTGGATGCATCTCGAATGGATTTGAGGAATGCTCCTCTAACAGACACATTTAACCTTAAATCAAACAATCAAAAAGTCATTAGACCCAATGTAAAAAATAATTGTCGTTAAAAAGAGTGCATTAGCATTCATAGCGGTCATATAACACTGTCTAACTTAGGATGGACAGTTTTTTGAAGTATCAACATAGCAGCAGAACCAGAGCTTTCATCTTTTTCATTCCCCATATTCTTCTTCCTTGTCAAAATCTGGAGCTTACATTACACAATGCAACTTAAACACAGACAGTGTGATGGGAGATTCAGGTGTGTTATGCTAGTGCGACTAAAATAGCCGGAGGCCGCAAGCCTGCAGCAGAGATGAGGATTGGTCTACAGAGGTCTGGTAAGCTCACTTCTTTCTAACGCCACAAGATTTTTATTAAGTTTTTTTTTTATTTTCTCTTGTAGTCTTCAGCCGCAACTGACACTGACTCAAGAAACGTCATTTGAGGCAATTTATCAGATTACAGTCGCTGACAAAAGTCTTGTCGCTTATGTATTTTGTAGAAACACCTGCTATTAACCTGACTTTTAATTAATCAATTGGTGTAGAATAGCTCATATGAAAAGCTTAAACCCTCCAAATGATGTTCAATGCACTGAAATAAATTAGTTTCACTAAAAAAAGATTTATTATTTAAACAAGACAGAAAGGTCAAATTTTGGCAAGACAAAAGTTTTGTCGCCTATACATAAATTGAACAAATTTACTACAAATACTAAAATGTCAGCAACTTAAATAGTGGTGCTGTGAGATTCAAATTTAATATCTGTATGACTTCCATGAGCTTGAAGGACTGCATCCATGCGGTTTGGCAAGGATTCATACAATGTATTGATGAAGTCATCAGGATAGTAGGAAAGCAGTCTTGCATGCTCCAGAGTTCATCAATATTCTTGGTTTGGTCTTCCATGCTTCCTCTTTCATCCTACCCCAATATGCTCAATGATGTTCATGTCTGGTGACGGGCCGGCCAACTGGGATCATGATTCTTTGCTGAGGAACTTTGAAGTGGAGATGGAAGTATGCGATGGAGCACATCCTGCTGGAGATTGGCTCTATATGGTTGGGAATATAAGAGGTAGCTAAGATTTCTTGGTATTGAGAATATTGATGTTGCCTTCCACCCGCAGTCTCTCGCACACCCCCATATGGATGTAACCCCAGACCATGATTTTTCCGCCACCAAACTTATGTTTTCGGGTGAATCTTGGATCCATGCGGGCTCCAGTAGGTCCCCTGCAATATTTGCAGCACTGTGGTGTAATTTAACAGAAGATTCATCTGAAAAATCCACTTTCTTCCACTTCTCAGCGTCCATCCTTTTAGCAGGCTGTGGGCCTTGGCAAATGCCACACGGTTTTTTAATTGTCTTTTGTTTAGTGCGGCTTCTGGCACTGATCGACCCTGGAGGCCATCGAGACAGAATCCAACAAACCGTTCTGGTTGACACAGGGACTTCAGGGGACCAGGTCTGGTGGAGCTCTGCTGCAGTGGAAAATGGGTGGCCTTGGATTTTCGAGCCAACAAACGGTCCTCTCGAGCAGTTGTCTTGCGGGGTCTGCCTGACCTGGGCTTGTAAAAACATCTCAGTGTCTTCAAATGTTTTTTTATCTCTGTACTTGACGCTGAGACACATTGAGGTGTCTGCCACATCAGCAGTGGATCTGTCTCAGCCTCTTGATAATCAAAACTTTAGTCCAGGGTGAATCTTAGGCATGTTTGCAGTGTCTAGTTGCAGTGATGTGAAGGTCTAGTGTACTGGGGTTGTTTTAATACACACCTGAGACCTAATTGATTCATTATTAGTACCAGGTGAAGCTCATATGACAAGGCGACAACACTTATGTCTTTGCAAAATTGACTCAAGGACTTTACCAAGCTGTGAATATTAGAATACTTTTTGACAGTTTCTTTTTGCACTGAAACCTTATTAAAAAAGCTGTTGGGATTAAAATGACCCATTTCTTGTAATAAATCTTGATTAGAATATATTTCAGTGGCACTTCAGGTCAATTTGTACACAAGCAACAAGACTTTTGTCAGGGACTGTATGTGCAACACCCTTTTTGAGCCACAACAACTTTCATAGAACATTTTGCACAAATGCATTAGCCAATAATCCCCAAAAAATGTACACAGACTTTGGTATGTAAAATCGGTGGAGTTTACTTTGGGCTAGGTTTCAGCTGCTATTATCATATTAAAAGCTGTAATTAATATATTCCATGTCAGTTTTTTTTAAATGGATATTGCTTAACTTGGAGCTTCCATCAACTGTGCCGTCACCCCTTTGACAACCTCTGACCTTACAACTAAAAACCAGTGGAACAAATGAAAAGAAATACATTGAATGAGAATCTAAATGTGTGGGACTGCCTCACCGCTGATTGCTTTGTAAATATACTAGAAAGTCCTATGCAGATACCCATCTTGTATGACTTCAGTTTTATAGGGTTTAACATGGCACTGAGCCACAATTCTATTAACATGCACTGGACGCCCTCAAGCCAGGCCTTATAATTTAATGCAACTGTGCAACAAATAAATACATGTCTATTTCAATACTGTATGGCAGAATGTTGTAACATGGGAATAAGGGCAATGTCTTATTTTCTTGTTAGTCTAATTTTTAAAATTCAGGAAAATGCAGGGCAGCCAGCAGTTTCCCTCTAAGTGAGAAATGGCCATAAATCTTTTTCATTTAGTATGTCCTCAAGCCTGCATGTCAAAGCTCAAGAAGCACATCTTGCACCGCACAGCAAAACAGCGCCTCCTAACTAATTTGATTAATTAGGTTGGGTTACAAAATGACCTTTAAAACTTAAAGGCTTAAAAATGACCAAGAACAGATTGAGAATCAATAAAAAACTAAGGGCGTACTCACACTTGGCCCAGTTGCTATCAACCGTGTCCCCCCTCCCCGCTTGCACTTACTCTGCAACAAAAATAATCAGGGCCAGAGCATGCTTACGTTGTTACAATGCGGCACTCGCCGACTGCAATACCTGTTCATCTGTAAGGTAAGAACTAGACCCGGGCACATTTAGCGATCACACTGAGGCGTGCCATGCCTGACTCCAACCAAACCGTGTCCTGGCCCACCTCTTTCAAACGGGCTAAGGCATGGTTTTGCATACCGTGCCCGGGCACAGCATGAATCAATCACACTAGTAAAGCGAACCGGACTTTGTGGTCAAACGAGCTCGGGCATGGTTTAACTGGGCCAAGTGTGAGTACTCTCTAAGAAGAGAATGAAAAAAGAAATGAAATTTAGAAGACATAACTAATGCTTGATGGCACTGGAAGGTAAAATGTTTATGGAACATATAATTATTGGTACGAGAAAGATGAACTACACTATTTACTTAAATTTTATTGTAACTTTCGTAAACAATATGGCTGCCAAGGAAAAAAAAAGTTTTGAAGTGCCGAACCTGTAATGCTTTGCTTCTGTTGTTCCATGACATTTTTTCTCTCCTCCCTATTCATTCCCTAGATGAAATGCAAAGTCTCATCCTCATACTAAAAATGTGACACATTAAGATGATGGACAGGCACTCTGTTTTTGAGGTAAATAGAAAGTGACATATTTGTTTATTTCTCCTGGGCCTGCCTATTCGCTGTAGAGACACGGAAAGGTCTGAAACACAGCTATCCGTGGATGTGTGTTTGTCCCAGTGTGCAAGTGTATGTTAACTGTGTGTTGCCATCGATTTGTATTTTGAAATTAGCGAATCAGCCAGTTGTCTTTCAAGGAAGGACATCCACTCAATCTTTGTCAGTCAGATGATTCCCCAGAGATGCTACATCTCTAGCCCTGATGCCTCAGATTCTCATTCTAATCAAGTCTGCGAAGAGGCAGAGCAGAGGATCTAAATGAATGGAATTAAACAGCATGGCAAGGTGTGAAGGAGGCAACTCATTTTAATCCAGAGCACTTTTTGGGACAAGGACCTTCGTGGGGAGAAACAGTATGCTGGTGGCATACCGTTCATTTCCATTTCCTTAGGTATTCAATGAAAAACAATGTGAATGTGTTTGTTATTTTGTAACCTTAATCAAATTATTACTCTTCTTAATATGTATTTACATATATTATATTAACACTTCTTCCTTCATCAGATCTGATCTTTACTTTTAGTGAAGTAATGACTGCTGCCAATGCTGCCATTGAAAAAAGAAAAAGCTCTATCACAATATTTGTGCTACTTTCATTTATACCATTGCAAGTGGCACAGCAAGACCTACAAGGGGAATACTGCAGGGTTCAAAAAGAAGAAGAAGAAGAAGAAGAAGCTGTGGCTAAATACCTCACTAACAGTTTATCAAATTAATGTGGCTGAATAAAAGAAATGTGTACACAAATTGCCATTTCAGATCTATTAATCAGCCTCCCAATTCCTTAATACTGCCATGTACTAAAACATTGTTTACTCTTCTTTTTATGCCTTTATTTCATGATTTATGTGTGTGGCAATAAGATTTGGTTACATTCAGCTTGTTGCAGGTTTGTATTGTTTATTGATTATTACAGAAAATAACAACAGTATTGGCCTGATTAAAAATCTAAATAATCTCCAACTAATGAAATGTGGATGTAATCCCACAAGGCTATATGTTGACTACATGTTGATCCCAAATTGGGAGTGTGCTAAATATCACCCTAGGTCACATATGAAAAGCCCATTCACATCAAGTCAATGTATCATTTCTCTGCAAATGTCCTTTTGTTTATTTACAGTATATTGAGTAAATGTATGTTTCCAGTTCAAGTATCCAGGCTTCTTAAACCTTCTCTGACTCAGTTCTCAAGTTCACACTGCTACAGGGTGGCCTGGTCATTTGACTCTTTCCCATTTGAATTGCATCCTAATTGTACTGTGAAATGGAGGTTTTTACATGGTATGCAAAATAGCAGCACAAATTTGTTTGTCATGCATATCTGGAGATAGGTAAAAAAAATTGGTCAGCAGTATGCACCTTAAGAAAGCTTGTCAGGGGTCCGAGGACTTTGCATAACTCAAGCTGAATTCCCTTTTTGAGAGGGAAATTGGTACATGTTGTTTTACATCTGACACATGGACCATTGACATCTTCATTGCATGCATTACCCCTGCTGCTTCTCTTCTCTGACATGATGCACGGTAAATAAAAGCAATGAGTTGAACTATGGATTGGCCTCAGGCTTGAAGAAGACACTCTGTATGTCAAGGAAGAAGTGAATACATAAGCTAAAGGGAAAATATCAGCCAAAGAACAATATTTATGTATGTTATTCTAACACATTTTTCGGACCAGTGTGTCTTCATGAGCAGAGGTTTTTGAGGTGCCTGACATGATGACTGGAGTGCATTCTAGTCCCAACTCACGGGTTAAAAGGTCCAAATATTGGAAAGCAAATATCTCATGAAAATCAATCAGAATCAGGAGAAATTGATTTGAATAAATAAAAATACAATGTTAAATCATTAATAATTAATAACATTAACTTTTTTTTTTTAAATTCTCCTTAATCTGTTTCTTGATCAGTTAAACCTGGCAAGTGTTTCCTCCCACTAACTTACAAAGTAAGTGATTTTCCTTCTTTTTTAATTGCAGACAGACATTTAAAGTGCTTTAGTGTAGGCTTAAATCTCCAAGGGATGCATCCCTGTGGAGGATACTTTGCACTGAATTGGGATAGCATAAATACGGGAATGGTCCATTTTCTTCCAAAATGCTGATGTTATGCAGAAAAAAACATGACAAAATATGCTGATTCAGCCCATTCCTACCATAAACTACTAATATTCGGTTAACCAAGTGTTTTGCCAGTGGTCTTAATTGAAAATGTAGAAGGAGCCACTAAATCTGAGCACCCCAAATGCCTAAAGCCAAGCCTTTACCAACATAAGCAAATTACTCTTGAGAAAACATTAATTGTTGTGTTGTCTTGGATGGACTGTTATAAACATTTTTATACTTGAATTTTAACTCTGAAGGAATACTTCATCCTTAAACTTACAATTTGTTTTACAGTCTCTCACCGAGTATTCAAATTTGTGAAAATAAAACTTCTTGCATGCCTCTAGGGTGAACAAAGAATCAAAAATGGAGAAAAGTCTTGACGCATTGAAGTTAGGGCCTTCACTGCTGGTGGCTCACGGGCCCTAATAATTCTTACGAATACAAGAGGGTTCCACGGCCCTTCTGTATGAACCGTGTAGCTTTGCTACCGTGGTTCCTACAGCCTTGGGCTTGGACGTCTAAAAAGGCAGCAAAATCCTGGAGGGACTGATTCAAGTTTTAAAGTGCAACTTTTTGATATTTATGAACATCTGTTACATTCAAGCTATCGTCAAATGAGTTGCTACAAACCTAATTAAGACCATCAGCTCTACAAAACTCTCTCTGTATTTCTCAGTATAGCTATGTTCAGGAGATAGTGTCATCCGGTGACTTTCCCGCGCAGAAACTCAAGTAAAAATAATTAACTCTTCCAAAGTGTCATCATGTTTTTTAATCCTCCGTGTCCTCCTTGGGTACTAGCAACTGCGTGGGGGAGGGGTTTGTGCGCGATTCACAGAAGGCTTGCATCATGTGGACGTGCCAACAGTTTTGTTGTCATGACTTAGAATTCTACATGGGGGCGACGGAAACTATGCACTATAGCTTTAACATTTTACAGACCTAATGTATATTTACTTTGATATCAATCCCATACGTGCTATGGAAAATATGCTTTTTTCTAACTTCAATGTTATTTATGGTTGCAATGCATTTTATTTTTTATACTTTGTTCAGGCTAGAGACTTTGTCTATACCTGGTCAAAACTATTCAAAATATTAAAGGAAACTACCTAGAAAGCTTAAGTTGCTCACAATAATTAAAACAAAACATGTTGTCTGTGAAATGGACGGGGATAGGTGGGGTGTAACACAAAAAACTTTACATGCCTTACCCACCTGGGGAAGGGGGATTTCTCCAGCACCTTTAGCACATTTCTTTACCACGGTTACGTCAGAGGGGTTTTATCAGGGGGACACCATAATTCCCCCCC
>NC_045735.1:10065611-10082259 GCF_008692095.1 Etheostoma spectabile | reverse complement strand
CCCATGGTGACGGGCGATGTTTCAAACATTAAAAATCATGGCAGTAGTAGTAGGCAGTAGTAGTAGTAGTACACTCAAGTATATTTGCTTTCTAACTTAAACGCTTATGTTGTTTGGATTAGGTCTTTGTTAATGCTGTGACTGTGTTAATCATATTTTCAAAGTAAAGGCATCCTCTCCAGTTTGAAGGATGCCAAAGGTTTCTATAGCAGGTGTGGCCAATCCTGTTAGAGATGGTGTTTGTGTTACACTTTTGGTGTTACACATCTTCTTCCAACAAATCTATATTTTGTTTGTATAGCTTCCCAGTATGAAGTTTTCTGCCACGGATATTTGAATATATAAGCACAAGGAAAGGGCAATATGCTGCTATCTAAGTCTCCATATGCTATTTACTTTGTTCAATTGATGACATTTAATGTATGACCATGTTGCTGTGTATATTCATTTTCCTTGTCTTTTGTGTAAAAATCATTCACTGTGCCTTTGTGTTGAAAATGAATCCAGCTGTTTAACACTGTTTAAGCACATAATTATATTTCAATGGTATGCAAGAAGACATACATTTTGAAAAGGTAAAGTAATAATTATAAAAGGAACAATTGGTGATTGCACCAGCAAACAGTATTCAGACAATGTGTAAACTGTATGCAGTATCACACAACAGAATGAAAAGAACACAGTCAGTGCACAAAAGCTATAGAGAGCACCACGTAGTTGAGATTTGCAACCAGTTGCAATAAAGTATGCTAAAACACAAATATAATAATGCTTGAACGTTGTTATGAAATATGCAAGAGTTGAGAAAAGGCAACACTGAAATTGCTGGTCTTTAGCCAGGTACTTAACCAGCACTGAAGGGAGGAAGTTAGCACAGAGGAGAGGGAGGCAATGGCCTACATGTAAATTGTAAACAGTGTACTAATGTCTGCTATTGCATAAAATGCCATTGGTTTATTGAAGTTTGCATAGTGGTCCATAGTAGGCTTTGTGTACAATGGTGTTTTGATAAAAAAATGACAATATACAAAATATAAGATTTCCTTGCATATCATCTACTGATAATGTGGTAACAATAACATGTCCTACAATATAATTAAATAATAAATAATTATTATGGACAACAAGTATTAAAGTCAAAATAACAATTTCATGAATGTTTTGTAGTAAATACTGTAAAATAAAGCACTACCATATTTATATATTTATATCTTCAGACATAACACATGCAAATGCATATAGTAAATGGGTATTAAGATTTACACTTTTTATTATCGTCTGTATTACTACAGTAGCTATCGCATTACGTTTTCATCAGCTACTTTTTCTTAATGCAAACCCTAGGGGTGATAATGGGGCTATTTTTGTTGAACGAGAGCTTTATGTGGGTCAGAATGCGTTTTCCTTTGACAACCTCTGAAAACTGCTGTTCTGCTGTAGTCTTGATTAATGGCCCAGAGAGTGTCACACTGACCTGAGATGGAAGGTTTTCAACATTTTCAGACTCAGAACAAGATCCATTGGGTCTAATCCTATGGCCATCCCCTCACATTAAAAATAATAACAAATGTGAAAAAAGTGTGGGCTTGTTGTTTGATAAATGCAAATGTTTCTCAATAGGTCCCAAATCTGTTGAAGTAAATTTACAGTGTGTGATCATTATTTGCAAGCTCAGTGATGTTTGAATCAAAGAGGATCCAATGCATTTATATGTTTTGGGATCCAAAGGATAAATGCACGATAAATATGTGTGATGAAATCTCTATATAGCAGATGAAATCTCTATATAGCAGTTATTTGTCTGCAGTAGAGTGAGGTCAGTTATTCCATTTTTAACTCAGCTACAGTTGCTACATTTAAACCTAACCTATTTTAACTGCATCTTAAACTGAATTACAAGAAAGAAATATACACATATATTTGTATTACATATGGATGTTACCCAGCATCTTGCTTCTTTACTTATTATGCTAAATGGCTGTTCCATCTGTTCTGCTAGACAGTACATTCGTGTTTAAGTGTGCAAAATAAGAAAAGGCCCTCTCTAGGGCTGCAAAATTAATCAAATTTTACTCAAGATCACAATTTTGGCTTCCGTGCTTTATTTTGTTCATAGAATGTTCCTTTTTTTTTAGATGCTTTACATCACCCATTTTTTCTGTAAAGCTGTGCCAGTGTTTGGATCTCTCCTCTTACTCTCCGCACAGCCTCCCCCCCCCCATTCACTCACACACGGCTCCCAGCAAAGAGAGACAGAGCGGCAACAGCTTGTGAAAAAAAGCTGCTGACTTAAAACTGAACGTTTTAGTGGGCAAAAGGAGTTTGGAGGATTTGATGCTAGGGAGTGTGGCAAGCTGGTTGAAACAGTAGCACTTTCTAATTTGCTTAAATGTGTTTTGCAGCCCAGTGAAGCACTTTAAATTATTTTTTTTTATATATTTTTATTTTTATATACAGTATAATTGTGCTTCAAATGAAGTATTTACCTACACCTTATTCTTGTTTAAAATTATTTACATAATATATATGAATGGATATGGAGCATGATAAAAATGTGACCTTGAAATTGTGGCGTTAACGGCGATGCAAGGAACAATTTGATTGCACCTAAATTTTGTGCTGGTGCACCAAAACAAAAAAGTTAGGCGCACCACTGCAACCAAAGCACCAGATTAGTCTGGAGCCCTGGCTCGTAGCTTTACCGGCAGACTGTTGTACGTCCCGTTGTTGGAATCCTCTACAGTGAAATACAGTCACACTACAATGGTTAAGTTTTTTGTTAATCCAGTTCCTACTGTAGCTAACGTTAACGTTACCTGCTGTGTAACATGTTAGTAGTGTTTACTAGCGTGACATGCAGCGATGTGTCTGTTGCCTCTAACGTCTGTTTTGGAGCATCAGAGAGCAGCGCAGACATTTAAGTGGCACCATAATGAGGTACCAAAATCCTCATTGATATTTTGTCTGGTAGATAACGGGCATACAACATACAACTTCAACATAAGAGGACTATAGCATAACATGGATGTGAAAGCAGGAATAAATAGCCTATGTGACAATAAAATTTGTTTTGGTTAAAATCAACAAATAATAGTGATAATTAAAAGTGATCTCAATATTGATCAAAATAACAGTGATTATCATTTTGGCCACAATCGTGCAGCCCTAGCCATCTCTAAATTTCAAGTGCTGATGACTTACTCAAATAGATGATTCCATTCTCTCAGCACAAAAAGGGAAAAGGGGACACTTTAGGGCTGAATGACACTTCAATTAGCCTCTTGTCCACCACTACTAATAATCAGATTGTGAGCTGTATAAAGGACAAGGCAGGTCATTAAAAGATCCTCAAACAACTAGGTTTACTGCAGGTTGTAGATTTTGCTTGTATTTGCTGACAGCCGTATAGTGCTGCACTCGCCCTTCCCAGATGACACTTTATGTGCCCTCTAATTTCTTTCTTTAATTGCCAGGCCCCTCGCAGGGGCCCTAATGTATCCCATTCAGTTCTCTTCAGTGTGATATGCTGTGGACCCGGATAACCAATTACATAGGCACAGCGTTATGAAAGTGTAATCAGATAACCAGAAATTTGTCGTAATTATCCAATAATTTATGTCAACTGGAAAAATGATTAGCTTGTGGTCTACATGCTTAACCATTGTAGGAGCAAACTTTGTTTAAAGATGTATTGAAATATTTAAAACCTAATAAACTAAAATTTGAAAACTGGGATTGACACATTGGGAATTTTAAAGTAATGAAACAGAATATAAGTCACATTTTAGGGTCGGGAAAGTTGATTGGCCGATAGCTGGCCCGTTCGGGCCAGTGATATTGTTTGTGCCTATCAAAGTCACGAGTCAGTTGTTTGTAATAACACAGCTGTAGCTGCAGCAACTGGAACTTAGCTAGAACAAAGCTCCTGCTCACTCTCTTTCTCGCCAGGAGGTATTAGCATCCATCGCGGTCCCTCCGCCAAACAGCAGCTCCGGTCTGGCTGGAGTTGAGTTGCTGCAACTGCAGGCTGGGAGTGAAGCGGAGGGACTGCAGGGTGTGCTAATTACTAGCTAATGTTAGCTAACTGCAAAGCAAGCTTCCCCAATGCTGCGTTCAATTGCTGTAGGAAATCTTTTACAATCATTTAAAAACGAACGCTTAATGTAGCCCAGTGTACATGGCTGGGAAATATTAAGGGTACTACAATGGGGGGGACAAGAATTTTTTAATTTTAAATGAACAATCCTGATAATGTCACTTTACAATATTTCTGTAGAGTAATGTAAATAGTACTGTTAGTGAAGCACCAAAATGACAATCCGGGGCTGAAACCAGTGTACTCTGCATATTGACGTGGATGTCGTGTTTTCAGATGGTGTATCAAACCTGACGTGGAAAAGTTCTTTGGCATTGTACCCCCTCCCGAAACGTCTGCTGAACAAACACTGCAGATAGCAAATTTGATGTCCTTATCAGAAACTTTGAAGTAATTCCACACCGCTGACATGATCTGCCTTTGCTGGGTAGCACCATAATGACAGCTAGATCAACTTAAAGGGAAATCTGAGCACTGAGGGGCGGAGATGCATATATTCTTGGCTCATATTTTTGGCAGTTTTTCTCTTTCAGCCAAAAAACTAAAATTTCGGCCAAATGTTTTCAGCAGCTAAAATTTCAGTGCATCCATAATTACTTACTCTTTATTGTACAGTGAACTATTTTTGAACAATGGAGAATTATTTTGTGAAAGAGCCAGTTGTGTGTGATGCCTCATCATAATGTGTGACACCTGTTTTTGCCATGTTGTCTGGTGTGAACAGCAGACAAACCATTTAGTCTGAGATGCTGAGGTTGGCTTGGCCAGGTTTACATGCTGGCATTCTCACAGACAGCTACATTAAATCATGTATAACACATATCTTAAAACATTATTTATGTATTCATCATTATTATTTTTTAAACATACACAATGTTTGTGCCAATTTGCAAGAGAAAGTATTTCTGGTTCAGTGGAGAACATGCTTGGATGTTAGCAGCAGCAATAGGCAAGTAGCTTTTCGAAGAGAAAAATAAAATTACATAGATGGGCTTTTTAACAAGTTTCTCTCTGGCCCTTCAAAGCTCACAATCAGCCTGAATTACCAGCTGCAACTGAGAAACCCTCCACTGCGGTGGAGTGCTGAGGCTCTGCACCAGACGACTAAAAGATATGCAAGTATACTAACATTATTTCTCATAAGCAAGCAGTGATAGCTTAGGTGCAGTAGGTAAGCCTTATAAACTAACTTTCTGTCATATTTGCTGAAACTGACCCAATGTTCGATTAGAACTACATGAAGCACGTCATTTAAAAAACAAATCTGGCTCTTCTGGCAACACCTACAGCCTGTAGGGAGATTTGCAAAAAATCCACCGCTCCCTGTTCAAATGCACCAATCAGGGCCATGGGGGGTGTCTAACTGTGTGTCAGCATTTCATTGCGTCCTCCCCTCTCCCTTCCTCGCGCATGAGCTGCAGATAGGTTTTCTCCCCTTCACCCCGTCTTCACTCGCGCTCTAATGTGTGATGTGTGATGAAAGTGATCACATTATTATGGATTCATGTTTAAATCATTCGGATGAAATCTGTATCCTATCCTTAGGTTATATTGACGGCATGCTAGGTGAAAGATGTGGAGAGTCCTCACACAAGCTTTATCTGTGATATGGCTGGGCTATAAAAGAGCAGTCATGAGTCCGTTAGTCTTGCACTGCTAGACCTTTCTCCACAGCGCTGCACAGGAGGGTCTGGCTAGTCCACATAGCAATCAGGGATGGGAGAAAAAGGTGTTCTCATTAATTGACATTTCTTTAAACCAATCACAATTGTTTTGGGCTGTTCTAAGCGATGAGCGGAGCCACAATCTACTCTACTCTAACTCTAGGGTTAGAGTAGAGTAGATTGAGTAAACTCTGCCCAAAACACACCTATGAATTAATGAAGACAATAAGTACAATCCTTTTTAACCATGCCCCTGGCGCATGGACCCTTTTTTCCATTGTGTTACGACTGGGGTCGTGTTTGGTGTGTCGCTGTGTGTGTGTGTGTGTGTGTGCGCATGTCCTATCTCTCTCTCCCTATGTAAATAGGCTGTGCCGTCGCTCGGTGCTGATTGGTGGGGTCTGCTGAGTCCTACTCGTGATTGGCGGCAGCTGCGCACCACTGTCCATATAAAGGGCCAAATGGCGACCGTCGGAGACACAGAGGGAAGCCAGCAGGCCGGCTCCGTTTCTCCTTGCCTCCCAACCTGCCACACTTAGTTTCTTTGTTTGTGTAATGTTCAGTTCGTTATTGTATGGTGGACCTTTTAGTGTTTAGTTTTCTCCTTTTTGTTAGTAGAAGGTAAGTGTTGTTGTTCTTTTGGTTTGTTAGGTTTACTTATTTTTGTTTTCAAGACAGGGTTGTTTTTGTTTGTTGTTTTGATATATGCCACCCTACGTTTAGGTATTTTTGGTTCTTTGTTTATTTAACCTATATTCAACAAATCTATTATGATTGTGTCCAATAAAATACTTGGACCTACATATGTTTTGTGGCTGCTTGGGGGACGGGGATAAATGGGGAAATTAAATCCTTATGTTGCGTCCTAGGCACCCCTAGACTGGGGCGTAACTAATTGGGGCTCGTTCCGTTGTTCTTGTTGCGCTTTGTTCTCGGGTGTGTTCGGGTGTGTCCTTTTTGTGTTCTGGTTGGCGTTTTTTTTTTGTGTGTGGGGTTTGGAGTTTTCACTGGACGAGTTTGTGGCTGGACCTTCTTTGGCTAACTCGAAATGCAAAAAAACAGACCTTTTGTTGGTAGCAAATTATTATGAGGTGTGTCTTACAGTACCATAAAGCGGAGCTTAAACAGTTTCTTTGTGCAGAGTTGGTGGAGCAGGGTCTTGCCTGACCCGCTGCTGTAACGCTGTTGCTCTGGGGTTGCGCGGCGGTGACGCACCGATGGCGGAGTGTGAAAGCGGCGGGGGCTGCTGGCATTCTCGCTGCTGGTGTGACTGGCGCCGGTCACGGACTGTCATGGGTAACATGACTACGGAGGATCTCCGCATTACCCTCCAAATAAAGGAGGTAGAGACAAAAAACAGACAGCTGGAAGTGCAAGCCATGCATCTGCGGGTCAGAGCTCTTGAGCTGGAAAGAGGTAACCCTGTAGTCTCCACCCCGACGTCTCCTCTTGGCCGCAGCACTGTTTCTGTTCCGGCTTTTGACATCAGTAGGCACATTGCACTAGTTCCTCCATTTCGTGAGTCAGAGGTTGACTCGTATTTTAGCGCTTTCGAGCGAATAGCGGCTGCCCTGAGTTGGCCCAAAGAGTTTTGGTCCCTTCTCCTCCAGTGCAAGTTAGTGGGGAAAGCTCAGGAGATCTGTGCCAGTCTTTCTATTGAGGATAGTCTTGACTATAACACGTTGAAAAAGACTGTGTTGCAGGCCTATGAGTTGGTCCCCGAAGCGTATCGACAAAAATTTAGAAACCGTGAGAAAACCGCTAACCAGACATATATTGAGTTTGTGCGTGACAAGAGCGTTTGTTTTGATAAATGGTGCCAAGCGTGTAATGTTAAAACTATGGCAGAGATCAGAGGCTGATCTTGCTTGAGGAATTCAAAAAGTGTTTGCCAGAGCGCATCGTGGTTTTTTGAATGAGCAAAGAGTCGTCGTAGCAAAGCGGCGGTGCGGCTGATGAATTTGTTCTGACCCCAAAATGTTTTCTCTACGCCGCCAGTTTTGGGTCACTTGTTTTTCCGGAACGCAAATAGGTCGCCGAGACGATGCGTAAACAAACCCCTAGCTACGAGTGAGGGCCGCGAGTGTTATTATTGTCATGAGCTAGGCCATTTGATTGCTGTTTGTCCGGCTCTTAAAAGAAAGCACCACACAAGCAGTTTAACATCCTGCAGGGTGGGGTTTATAAACCCCGCGTCCTCACCTGTAAAACACACAGAGTCTTTAAACGGACGGTTATCACGGATGTTGATCCTCGTTTTAAGCCTTTTGTGTCTCACGATTTGTTTTCTGTTACTGGCGAAGAATCTGATAAAGTACCGTATACCATTCTTCGAGATACACCGCCTATCACTCGTTCATACTGGCTAATGTTCTGCCGCTCTCAAATGAAACGCTGTCTGTTGTGCTTGATTATGGGGATTAAATGAGTGGCTTAACGCTCCACTTCAGATCTATTTGCATTCAGCACTTGTGTCAGGACAAGTGAAGGTCGCCGTGCTTCCGCAGTTTCCGATCAGTGGCATTTCGTTTATTTTGGGTAACGATTTGGCCGGAGGAAAAGTGTTTCCTCTGCCCGAAGTAGTTACTGATCCCATTTTGGTGGCGCCTGTTGGCTACTCCTCTATTGTCTCTTCTGCTTTATCTGTGCCAACTCTGTTTCCTGTGTGTGCCATTACGCGAGCACAGGCTCGTAAATTCGGTGAAACTGTTGATTTGTCTGAGTCGTTTATGGCTACATTAGATGAGGATGAGCTTGTTTGTCCAGTGTCCTCTGCTACCGAAAGTGTAACAAAGTGTGAAAAAGTTACTAAATGTGTCAACGAGTTTGATCTTTTTTCTGCTGAACTAGACCTGAGTTTAAACGTGACCCGAGAAATGTTAATTGATGCTCAGATGAATGATCCGTCTCTAACTTTGTGTCTGTCCTCTGTTGTAGCCGCTGAGGACGACAGCAAGCCTGGATTTTTTCTAAGCAGCGGTGTCTTGATGCGACGGTGGAGTCCTGACTCCAGTGAGATACGCGTTGTGAATCAGGTGGTTGTGCCGACCGATTATCGTGTCCAAATTTTGAGTCTTGCACATGACTCCAGTTTGGCTGGACACTTGGGTGTTAAAAAAACTTATCAACGTGTGTTGCGCAATTTCTTTTGGCCCGGTTTAAAATCTGACGTAACAAAGTACTGCCGCAGCTGTCACATATGTCAAGTCGTGGGAAAGCCCAATCAACTGTTCCTCCGGCACCACTTCATCCGATTCCTGTGCTTGGTGAGCCGTTTGAGAGAGTGTTGATAGATTGTGTGGGTCCGTTGCCACGAACTAAATCAGGACATCAGTATATTTTGACTGTGATGTGCGCCGCGACGCGGTACCCAGAGGCCATTCCACTGCGCACCCTCAGAGCTAAACCTGTTGTGAAAGCGCTCATTAAATTCTTCACAACTTTTGGTTTGCCTAAAACTATACAGAGTGACCAAGGTACAAATTTTATGTCGAAGCTGTTTGCACAAGTGATGAGTGAGTTAAAAGTTAAACATGTAACATCGAGTCCTTACCATCCAGAGTCCCAAGGAGCACTTGAGAGGTTCCACCAAACCTTAAAATCCATGTTGCGTAAATACTGTCTCGGAGTCCAGCAGAGAGTGGGATGAAGGTCTCCCTCTTCTGCTATTTGCTGTGCTGAAACTCACACAGGAATAGTTGGGTTTCAGTCCTTGTGTAGTTGGTGTTCGTCATACAGTGTGCTTCCTCTCGTCTTCTTAGGATAAGTGGCTGTCCGAGTCGCCAAAAGTTGAGCATAATGTGCTTGATTATGTCATTCTTTTCGTGAGCGTCTTAACTATGTGTGTCAGTTAGCCCGTGATAACATGACACACATTCAGGTTAAGATGAAGCGTGGCTATGATAAAAAGTCTGTTCTCGTGTTTTTCAGTCAGGGAGAAAGTTTTGGTGCTGCTGCCGTTACCTGGATCTAGTCTGCAGTCTCGGTTTTCGGGTCCTATACATTGGATAGGAAATCATGACACGGACTACGTTGTTGCTAACACCAGACCGGAAGAGAAAATCCAGAGTATGTCATGTTAACATGCTGAACATTACTTTTCCAGAGTGAGAGATTCCCCGCCGTCTCCCGCGTGCCCGTGATGTCCGTGCCTGCTCCATACATTCTGCTGATGAGGGTGTTGCGGAGAAAAGTGGATTGATGCCGGCCGCTCGTTTAAGAAATTCAGAGGTATTGTGTAACTTAGAGGTCTTTTTGTCCCATCTATCTGATTCGGCCCGTGCGCAGATTGTAGACTTGATTGAGGATAACTTATTGCTTTTCTCTAACCATCCCAGGCAAACGTCGGTCCTATATCACGATATTGATGTGGAGGACCACAAACCCATAAAGCAACACGCATACAGAGTGAATCCGGCGAAAAGAGCTATGATGCAGCAGGAGGTGAATTATCTGGTTGAGCATGGGTTGGCTGTTCCCAGTGTAAGCGCGTGGCCTCACCCTGTGTTCTAGTTCCGAAACCTGATAATACCCCTCGTTTTTGTAATGATTACCGCAAAGTGAATTCAGTTACTAAACCCGATTCTTTTCCGCTCCCTAGGATGGAGGATTGCATAGACCGTGTAGGCTCCGCCAAGTATGTGACGAAGCTGGACCTGTTAAAAGGTTACTGGCAAGTTCCTTTAACACCAAGGGCCTCGGAGATATCTGCTTTCGTTACACCTGATACTTTTCTCCAGTACACCGTCATGCCGTTCGGATTGCGTAACGCGCCCGCTACGTTCCAGCGGTTAATGCGCATCGTTTTATCTGGCGTCGATAATTGCGAAGCATATTTGGATGATGTTGTTGCTTATTCCTCAGACTGGACTGACCATCTTAATACATTGTCCCTTATTTTTAGTCGTCTCCGTGAGGCTTCCCTCACTCTTAACCTCGCGAAATGTGAGTTTGGGAGAGCCACTGTTACCTATTTGGGTAAGCAGGTAGGTCAGGGGCAGGTGCGTCCTGTAGCTGCAAAAGTGCAGGCGATTATCGATTTTCCGGTCCCACAGTCCAAGAAGGCATTGCGTCGCTTTCTTGGAATGTGTGGATATTACCGTGGTTTTTGTCGCAACTTTTCTGAGGTGGTGGTTCCTCTCACGGGCCTCGTAAGCCCTTTAAAGGAGTTTGTGTGGTCTCCGGCGTGCCAAGCTGCGTTTGAGTCTGCCAAAGCTTTGCTGTGTAGTGCCCCTGTTCTCGCTGCCCCCTGTTTTACGCGTCCCTTTAAACTGGAGGTAGACGCCAGCGCTTACGGTGCAGGCGCTGTGCTTCTGCAGGAGGATGGTCAGGCGATTGACCATTCTGTCTGTTACTTCTCCAAAAAGTTTAACAAACATCAGCTAAACTACAGCACCATCGAAAAGGAAGCGTTAGCTCTTCTTTTTGCTTTGCAGTATTTTGAGGTTTATCTCGGGTCTAGTTCACAGCCTATCACTGTTTTTACTGATCATAATCCGTTGATATTCCTCGCAAATATGCGAAACTCCAACCAGCGGCTTATGCGTTGGTCACTCCTTCTACAAGATTTTAACTTACAGATCTGCCATAAGAAGGGTACCGAAAACATAATGGCAGACGCCTTGTCCAGGTGTGCCTCGGACATCTAAGTTGAGACAGAGGGGGGGGTTGGTTCAGTTTTTAGTTGTGGGGGTGTTACGACTGGGGTCGTGTTTGGTGTGTCGCTGTGTGTGTGTGTGTGTGTGCGCATGTCCTATGTCTCTCTCCCTATGTAAATAGGCTGTGCCGTCGCTCGGTGCTGATTGGTGGGGTCCGCTGAGTCCTACTCGTGATTGGCGGCAGCTGCGCACCACTGTCCATATAAAGGGCCAAGATGGCGACCGTCGGAGAGACACAGAGGGAAGCCAGCAGGCCGGCTCCGTTTCTCCTTGCCTCCCAACCTGCCACACTTAGTTTCTTTGTTGTGTAATGTTCAGTTCGTTATTGTATGGTGGACCTTTTAGTGTTTAGTTTTCTCCTGTTTGTTTAAGTTGGAAGGTAAGTCGTTGTTGTTCTTTTGGTTTGTTAGGTTATCTTTTTTTTTTCAAGACAGGGTTGTTTTGTTTGTTGTTTTGATATAGGCCACCCTACAGTTTAGGTAGTTTTGGTTCTTTGTTTATTTAACCTTATATTCACACAATCTATTATGATTGTGTCCAATAAAAATACTTGGACCTACATATGTTTTGTGGCTGCTTGGGGGACGGGGATAAATGTTGAAAATTAAATCGCTTTATGTTGCGTCCTAGGCACCCCTAGACTGGGGCGTAACAATTGTCAAACTAGCAAAAGTCTTTGTGTTAACAGAACTGCTTGGTAAAATATTGACAAGAAAACACTTTTAAAGATAACCATCAATACTTCTAAAACTTGTCAGAATATTTAATGCAGTATGTCGAGCTTTATTTAGTTATTTAAAGTCTTAAAAAACATATTTTATCAAGTCCTGGAAAACCGAATCTACAAATCAGTATGTACTTCTGATTTTATGAGTTGGGGTTGCTGTATCAAACTTTTGTTGCAAACCCCCACCCCCACAAAAACACAATTCTTTAAAGCTTTTTTCTCATGTTTAGGAGTCAGATGAGATTACATTACAGTGAATCTGTGTGTATTATTATCAGTATAAGTTGTCAATGATACCCCACCATGATGTTTTACATACTGTACTTATTCTAATTTTCCAGGGGTCCTTTCTAAGTTTAAGACCTACCAAATCTTGCTCCCACACCTAAAGTTATGCAGCACAATAATAATTGAAAAAAAGACTGATTTACATTTAAATCGAAAATCACTATCTCTCTAATAATGATGTACTCTAATCCACCTTCAACTATCATCCGAGGAGGTTAAATTGTGAAATATTACATGCAGTTGTCAGAAGATCCCATTCTCTGAGTGTCTACTGGGACCTAAACCCTGTTCTTGGACATTTCCTTCTCTCTTTGAAGATAGTGGAGGAGGAGGAATAGAATTGAGAGGTGTGGCAGGGAATTCACACAATCTCTTTTAGGTTTGCCTTCACATTGCAAGACACAGTGAATTTCAATACCTTCTTTTATCTGTATCTGTTGTGTGTGCCGCAGTTAAAAGGAGGAGTTGTAAAAGTCTTTATACTCCGGTCATATTCACGTCGGTGTCTTTAGGCGCCTTGGTGATTTAATTTTGAGTAAATGGATGTGGCTGCTAATTAAAAAATGTAAGAGACCATGTATCGCTCTGCAGTAATTAATGTAGTTAATGTATTTTTAAACAATAACAAGATGAAATCATAACAAGAAAAAGGTAAGACAGCATGCCTTAGTACTATTTCTATGTTAAGCAAGGGAAGTGGTCTTCATTCAAATTTATTTTAGAGATGCAGGGCCTTATCTTGCACCCGGCACAGCACATAGTCCAACGCAAGTGTCTTTGCTAGTTTAAGACTGGCGCAGTTGTCAATTTCCCATCCAGCGCCCATGTTGTTTAAATAGAAAATGCACCTGCATCCATCTGTGCGCCCACCCTTGGTCTTATAGGGAGCGTATGTTCAGGTGAATTCTTGGCGTATTGCTATCTTAAGGCAGAGGAAAGTAATAACGCTATTGACCAACAAAAACCTGGTCTAAAGTCAATAGCGCAGCAATTCATTGTTATTTTAACAGCGCATTAGTAAAATATGCCTTGCCTAGTGCACAGCATGTGCTAACTATGCTTGTTACACACAAACAGGGATACGCAGCAGCACACACACATGTAAAAGATTAAAGATAAGATCTGTTCATGCACTTTCACTTCACGCACAAGCAGATAATTTCTTCTCCTGAAAATCTCTTTCCTGTTTAGCAAACCCACCATCATAATAGAAATGTGCCAAGGTACAAACGCGCCTGACTTTTAAAGGGAATGGGAGATGACCCTCAAAATTGGTTTATTGCATGTCATGCCCAAAAGACGCCTATGAAATAATGACACTAAGAACAAGCTTTTTGAACCATGCAACTGGCTCACGGACCCTTTTTCTCTGCCATTAAACTAGTAAAAGGGGATTTGTACACGCCCTAAACACATCTGCGCCAGGCACTTCATGCCATGTGCTTAGATTGTTACAATAGGACCCAGAAACTTGAACCAATTGATTTTTTACATGCAGTGTAATCAAGGACTGAAATCAAGCCAATGTGACTTTAAACGTAAAAAGGGCATTCTGTTCAAATGAGTCACACATGTTGACAACCTGTTGTCAATGTTAGCTTATATAAGCAAACTTTGCTGTTAGCTACTTGTGTTACTGTTAGATATCACAGGTAAACATTCTACATGTTTTAAACTAATAGAAGTAAATACACATTACTAGAAGAAAATGTGCCTGAAAGTGAAAAGAAGCATAAGAAATGAACAAGCAATACCCAGAGATTGGACAAAATAATTGACCAACAATATGGTACAATATATGTATTTGTTTTGTATTATTGCTATGTTTTATTTCATCCGTCTAAAGGAAAGCACTATACATCTACCACAACATATTTTGCATTAGTGGTGAACAGTTGTTGCAATTTTTCATGCTAAATGTGGTCCTTATTCAATATTGGGTTGGCAATCTTCTTGCAACAAGGGATATAGCAAACAAGACGAGCAAGTTTTTTTTTAAACCTTATTAATCTTACAATTGACTAATATGCAGTAACACCACATACACATATACTGTACGCATTTCATTCAGTGGCAAAAACTGAACAGCTTTTACAAACATGGGCCATAACAGCTTGCCTCCAAAGGCATTTGCTAAAATCAATACAAAGCTCAATAGTCTTGATCCAAGATCTGTGTCTCAGTGCTTCCTACATCCCCTATGACTGTATACCATTATTTATATTGCAGCATAATTCATACATTTTGTATTGAGACCCTGCACCTAGCCTTTAACACTGCATAAGATCATCAAAGCGACAACAACATACCAACAAATCAGTGAGCATAGGTTGAAATCATAGTTTTTGCTAAAATGTAGGTTTGATCTCGGTATGGACACAGTTGTTGCCGTGGTGAAGAGTGGGAAGAAGACAATAGGGTAAGAGAAACCTTTTTGACCTTTCAGAAGAAAAGCTAATCGGTCCAAACTTTGAATACCCAGCATATCTCATATGTACCACTACTCTTTGCCCACTCATGCACCAAGAGGATTACCAGATCCAAATCAAAACTGACTTAAATGAGCAAAATGAAGTATTACAAGTTATGAAAACGCTTCTTATTGTTCTAACTGTTACCAGGTTTTATTAGGCATACACTTTCCCCAATAGAGGCTGACAGTGTTTTTGTATTTTCGACTAATTTTATATTCCACTGGGCAAGACAAAGCATGTTGTAACAGATAGGCTACTTGATAACATGTTTTGCATAGCAAATGTGTAGATTTTATAATATATAATATTCTAAATCCAACAGAGAGCCAATAGACAATTTTTCAGTAGTGTACAGTGCAGTTAAACGACAGTGTTAAGTCTTTCATTGTTTTGGCTCTCTTCCACCATACTGGTTTTCAAATGAAACAATGCCTATGAGGGCAAAGTGTTGACTTTCAGCAGGTGTTCACATCAATTCTGGGTGAACAGCGTAGGAGTTGTAGCTCTTTTTTTCCCTTGGGGAGTATGTTTATAAGGAGGGCAGCAATCGTTCTACTCGGTTCATTGAAAGTGGATGTAAACACCCTCAAATCAAACCTGAAAAGAAAACAGAATTGAAACAAAACTGTTCTGAACTGTGACACTCTGGATAGTTCATTGGTGCTATAGAAACGATGTTACCGTGATCAAACGTGTTTAAAGCTCATTCTGCTGACATAGCTGTCTGTATGTCCATTGGACAGCTACATGTTAAGGTAGAAGGAAAACGTCACTGCACATCTTTATTTAACCACTTATTTTTTTGCAGACAAACCATAGTAACTTTAAAGCATATCATTTAAACTATTGGATGTATTGTCATGAAATTTGGATCAGACATTTATGGTCCCCATATGATGAACATTACATATTTTTCATAGCATTGCCATAGGTTTGACATGCTTTAAAGCAAATGACCTGAGAACAATTGGATGGACTGCCATGAAAGTTGGTGCAGGCATTCAAGTTCCCCTTAGGATGAACTGTAAATGTTTTGATAATTCCTTGATTTTTCATATTGTGGCATCATTATGTCAATTCTTTTTGGGTTTATGAATACCTGCAAAAATTGTGACATTCCTATAAGCGTCAAGAGCCTCTGCAGACAGAAAACTGCCACACAGTTCACGTGGGTTGTAAGTAATGATTGAGAGGGATTAGTTTTATATTGGTCTATACATATTTTTTTAGGATAACAATGCATATTATACCTTGAAACAGTGCGGATTCATTTTTCCCATAACATAATGGATTTTTTTTCTTTTTTTTTTACATAATAGGTGGGTTAAATTCAAGTTTACTGATGTTTATACAATGTTAAATCAATCTATTTTCTAAATTGCTCTGTTTAATTGAGCTTTGTTATATATTTATGAAAATTATTTTGAGCCACATAATTAATAAATGCTCATCCACAGTAAAGCTAGTTGTGTGTGTTTGCTTCCATGTTTCATCATAGCCCATATCACTGTCACTGTAAACAAAGGAGACTGGAGGGGCACCAGGCTCAATGAACATGCACTCCTAACACTGCTTTTTCCACATAAATCAAAAGAAATCAATGCCAGATTGAGGGTTGTGCCCTCTGTTGTGCAAATGAAGCCTGGCTCCTGAGTAAGATAATAAATCCCTGCCACATTATTTCAGCTTTTGATAAATGGAGCAACACGAGTGTGTGTGTGTGTGTGTGTGTGTGTGTGTGT
>NC_045735.1:10040415-10065601 GCF_008692095.1 Etheostoma spectabile | reverse complement strand
GGTTATGTATGTGTGAAAGCAGTGCATTTGGGGTGGCTGGAAGATAGAGCAGGGGGCATACATCTGACTGTGAACACATCTAATAAAACATGAGGAAGGCCTTTGATACACCAACAAAATACTTAGGTTGCAATACATAACAAACACTCTGACATTCCTCTGTCCAGAAAATACATTATTTATGATTACTAATTTCTGATACAATAACTTCAAACATGCATCATTATTAAAACAGCATTAAGTATTTACAGACCATACTCACAATAACAACAGCTCATAATGTGTCCCTTTTTGGGTTTGATAGAAGAGATCATTGTTTTTAATGTTGCTCAACATAGCATGGCCTAGGTGGCCGGCGCTCCAGACTAAGTCACAGAGTGTGAGGTCTGCAAAAGCTAGGCAGGTTTTAGCCTCTGACAAATGTGGGATCAGTGTCAAATGTGAGCTATGCCGAAGGCCTGGATTGGTCCAGAGGGAGGAAATGACTTGACTCTACTGGCCTCAGAATGTATTTTTACCTAGGCCCCCAGGTCAAGTAATGGCAGAAATTGAGATAGAAAAACTCTACTTTAGTACACGCCACCAACCACCCCTGCATCTATTCCACCATGAGGTTCTCTGCACCTCTTGATTGCTACCTGAGACCATTAGATCACCTTTAGTTCCATCCGTGCAGTAGACCGGCATGTCCTCTCCTTCACCTAACACCAGTGCTGCGCTTGGCCAGAGGAAAGTAATGAATCAGAACCTTATTTCGTTTCCATTTGCAAGATCAAGACTACTTTCACAGATTTAAATTTCAGATTAAACAACACATTTCCTGGGTGTTATTGTGCATATCCAGAGTAATCACATGTGTGAGTGTGTGTGTGTGTGTGTGTGTGTGTGTGTGTGTGTGTGTGTGTGTGTATGTGTCTATGCCTATGTATGCAAGCCTTTCATAATATTTCAATATTAGACTTTTAAGCGCTGTACATGTCTGCACCATCCCTGTTGGTTAGTTTTAACTTGTGTCTGCTCTTCCTATTATCTTTTAGCTGACTTATGTTGCTTTGGAAACCCACCTACCAAAGTGCTGGCTGTCAGACCTCTGTTATTGTAGATACATCTAATATAACCCACTTTAGCAAAACTTTTTCACAAAAGTATTTACATTATATTGCCTACACTCTGTATAGAATTAGCTGATCCTTGTGAGTATACTGCAGTTTAGTCTAAATGTGTAACAAATAGTTCATTTTCTACATTCAGCCCTTAGTAAGACAGATCTTACACACTGCCTGCAGGCTGAATTAGTTCAATTCAATTCAATTTTATTTATAGTATCAAATCACAACAAGAGTTATCTCAAGACACTTTACAGATAGAGCAGGTCTAGACCACACTCCAGAATCCACAAGGACCCAACAGTTCCAGTAGTTTCCTCCAGAGCAAGCAACAGTGCGACAGTGGCGAGGAAAAACTTCCTTTAGTATATATACTAGTATTAGTATGCAGGGTTTAAACTGCTGAGTTTTGTTTTTGCCCCCACCACTGTTATCGGCAGTCACTCAATTGTGGCACCACTGTCAAATTCCAAGAGCTGTGAAATCACTGGAAGTTTACAACAGAAGCATATGCCATGTTTATTTTACTGTATCCCTCCATGTCAGCCATCCCTACCCACCTATTGTACACAGAAATGTTTGCCTTAAAGGCATCACTGAAAAGTCTCCTGTTTCTGCTTTCTCTCACTCCGATTTGGGCATTTAGCATTCAGCAGAAGGTTAGACAAGAGGGGATTGTTGTACCTGGCACAAATATTGACAAGTGTCATTGTAGTTCTATAAGCCTCATAATTTGCATGCACATTGGAGGGTATATTACACACAGAGCACAGAAGCATGAATGCCAGAATCAATTCATTTCAGGAAGAGGGTGACAAGTAATTTAAAGTGTAGTGTTTTTTTCTTATTTAATACGTTAAGAGCAAGTTGATGTTTTACTAGATCCTGACATTGTGGTTGTTTTGAAACTTCATGGGCACCAAAATGAGATGTGGCATTTGGATTTGATTAGGATTTTTTTGAATTGTACTAACTTTATCTACTGTTTAAGAAAACCCATAAGTGATGCAAAAAGTGATTATATTACTGCCCATGTGGTGCTTAAAATAAAAGCCTGGAGTATACTGAACCATTGCCCAAAGATTCTTGCTATGTCAACATCTTTTGAATTCCAGAGAGCGTTCCCCCTCCCTCTTCTCATTTCTTGACATCCACCCCCAAATCATCTTCCACCACCACATGATCTGCCACCATTATTCCATTTGCCTGTCTCCTCTCCCCGTCCAACTCCTAATGGGCCCAAATAGAGAGTGACAACTCTTCCTGTTCCTCTATAAAATTCATGATTAATTTTTCATTAATCATGGATTTTTAAAACATTCTGCTCCCTGAGGCTTTCTTCTATACTAAAATAAATTAATAAATGAGCCAAGTGCACACAACCACTGAAAGACATTGCTTTTTCCATGCCATCCTTTCTTATCGCTCAAATAATGGTCATTGTTTATGGCACCACTGCACTCAAAGGTGCTTTCAGGGGAAGACTATAAAGCCAGCCAGTGTTCCACCGAGTTTTATTTGTTGTCTAAATGTTGTATCTTGTCATGTCAAGGACTAGGGGATGTTACTCCTTTAAATACTTATGTTTTATTAGAACTGTTTAGAAAATAATATACCGCAAATAATCTAAAGATCTGAAGATAACTAGTTAGACTAATGGACTATGGTACATAAAAAAAAACATGGTATATGGAAATGATAAATATTTAGTTAATTGCTTAGGTTATGGAGAAGGGGTAGGACCCTATAAGTGTATACTTTTATACTCCTGTTCAGACACAGACTATTTATTTCTGTTATTTATCAAAGATTTTACACTGAGAGTTTGCTGTTTATTTGTTATTATTGTGTTGGGTTTTTTACTCATTTGTTACTTTACAATATAGACTCTTAAGGAACATTGGCAAAATATAAAGAGGAAACAGAGTTGTTGACTCCTTAAACTTCAATCCCCCAAAATGTCTCACTGGGTCTGGTACTGCAAGAAACGACTTATAACACCCTGTGAGTAATACTATATATAACTGATGGTGGACAGACTTGAAGTCAAAGAGCCAAACAGAATTGCCTAATGCCGGTGCTAGGTAAACAAGCAAGTCTAGCATTTAACCCAACAATCTGTCCCCCCAAAAAACTGGAGCTGTACAGGAGTCATTCAAAGATGAGAGATGAATGTTCATGTTCATTTGACTGTTGAGAAAGCAGTCTTTAGCTGCCATGACATGCCTGTAAATTGTGTCATCCAAGTAACATATTCATCTACAGCCGGATAGGCAAGTCATAAAGTTATGATCAAGTGTACTGGCTCAACGGTTTGAAGCCAATGACCTGTGGCCTGATCTTGAGAATGATTGTCCCTACTGGAGTTTGCCAGCTCTGTAATTAAGTGTGCAGAACAGGGTGGCTTTAAAGGTTAGTATCAAAATATGTCCGCTGAAATTGATTTATGAGTAACTGCTTCATCTAGAAAGTACTTCCAGTTATTCCTGTTAAAAAAATTAAAGAATTCATAAAACCGTGTTCTGTCTGCATATTAGCGCTAGCTATGACCCCATATCTGCTACTTGTATACTCTTGCCTGTGTGTTGAATGTAATTGGCAAATATGAATCAGGAGTGACTTATATGTAGCATGTAAAATATTTAGTATTAGATAATAAAATTATTGACTATGGTTATTCAGGGGTGGTGTAGGAACATTACTTGTCATAAAATGCAAATGTTGCATTATGCTCATTATGATCCCCATTACCTCCCATACAATGTCATCAAATGCTTCTATCATTTTTTTTCCTGATTGCATCTGTGGTCCCGTATAATATCTGAAAACCACCAAGCATATACAGTAGAAAAACTTTAAAAAACAATCTAAAGTGAAGCCCTGTGTCCACTTGTGTATTTCTAGCAAATTCTTTTCAGATCGATGCAATTCGCCAAGGGGGTCAATCTTATTAAAATTTGAAGCTATTGATCACCACAACCTTATCTGCTTATCTGTTTTTCTTCCTTTTCTATTTCTGTCTTGTGATCACACAGCTATAATGAGAAAAATCCCATATTAGTTACTGCAAGTAGATTCAGCATGTGCTGGCCCTGCAATAAAGGGAGCCTTTAGGTGGAAAGTGATTCCGTACATGTGCTCTGATAACACAATACCGCCATGATAATATAGATTTTCACTATTTTTTTCCCACTGGCAGGACTGGTGGATATATAGATGATTAAACCTACAGTAGGGCTGTCCCGAACGATTAGTTTTTAAACGATTAATCTAGCGATTCTTTTTTCGATTAGCTGACTAATTTCATGATTCATTTTAATTAATCTAACTATTAATTTTTACATTAGTGATTATTTTCCCATTGCGCAATTATTCTCTTTCCTTTCTAAGGGAATTCTGAACTTGAGCTGGATTTAAACCCAACAATTTTTTTTATACATGGGCCGTTATAACTGACTTTATAAAGGACTCCTGAGAGATCTAAAACAATCTGGCCTGGTTGCACAACTATTGAAGACAGTGGTACAGATGAGGGAGACACAGCACAGTTTACCTCACACTCAAGTCAGTGCAGGACATACTGTAGATGGATGAGCTACGAGAGAAGCTGGAGAGGCATAGGTGAGCAGAACTTACGGTGTTATGTTATTATCCTGACTCAGAGATAATTTTACAAAAGCCTACAGACTACCACGTTTTTGTTGTCATTAAGAGTAAAATACTCCCACACTTTAGGAGACCGTGCGCAAGCCTTTTTCTCAACGTGTTGTTGCAAGGAATCTATACTTGCGCTGTTGCTGGAGGCAGCCACGTTATTTTTAGATGTTGACGAATCGTCCCAGCCCTAACATACAGTATTGGCCGCTTGTTTTTCTTTGTCAGTTCAATTCAAATAACTTCATTTTGTCCCCGAGGGGTAATTAAGAAAAGTTTTGACTTAAAAAAAGCAGCAACCATGCTCAAGACAAAGTTGTTACTGAACATACTGGTTAAATATTACAATGCAACCTGAAAACGATAAATGATCAGCATGTTGTCCTTATTGTGGCATGTGTCCTCATTTGAGTGCTTAGAAGTGAGAGTGCTACTTATAGCCAAGTGAGGGCTTACTTGATGTACTGACTTGCTGACACAGTTTCTAAGACAGCAACAACAACATGCACATATACAGTATATAAAAAGTATTGAACTCTGAAATGAAGTTTAAATGAAATGGACATATTTACCCTGGAGACTCCATTAGAGGCTATGAAGCATTGCTAATGTTTGAAAGCAGATGTTGCACAATGGCAGAGTCTATCTTAGTGATCTGGCTGTGCTGAGATATGGGAGTGTGTCATGGACAAAAAATATCTGTTTGGCAGCTGTTACCTGGGTTTAATAATGGGCCACATAACAAGCATCCTGGATAAGTGTCACAGTTAATGGAGCCTGACTGCATTCCAAGCAGTTTCTTCAATGAATCAATGAAAGATTGCATCATCACATTGAAACATGAAGTTTCTCTGCACAAATGACTCAATGAATGTTAACGCAGTTTTTGTTTGTTTGTTTTTTTACATTTATTTGCCCCTCTATTTGAGAGGTACACATTTGCTTATCTTTCATACTTGACTTTCATGTTGTTATTTGGAGTTAGTATCAGCAGTTTATAGAGAAGGCAATAAAGCTTGGTTGCACAGATTATCTGAATGATAGCAGAAACAATATTCAAATGCTTTTTGGTTATCAAATAATGAAATGTCACATAGACACAATCTTCTGAATAACTTCAGCGGCATCTATAATGCAAGTGCACAGAAGTTGAAACAGAGGCATGTAGCAATAATAAGGAAACTTATTAGGCCTCTCTGAATGGTTTGGGAGATACACATCTTTTGTCAGCAGTACTGCCATATAAATCTATTTGAAATCAATTCTTCCACTGTATTCTCTGCATTTACAATTACGTGGTAATATAATTTTTGTCTGTGTGACTGGCATTTAATTATTTTTTCTGTGTTAATATTGTCCTTCTGCTTTTCCATGCTCTCCTATTCAATCTGAATTTCTTATGTTTTCTGATAATTGGAAAAAGCAGTGCAATGTCATCTCATGACAATCTGGTTAGGTGATCAATTTCTGTGGCTGTTGAGTTGACAAATGAAATATTAACACTCAGTGACAGGTTTGGTTCATAATCTAAATACATGTGTGATAACAGTAATGATTGTACAGGATGTACATATGTCAAGTTTGACAAGAAAAAGAAAATAGATATGCCAGCAGCACTTAATTTAAGGTCTAGGGCATACAGTAAGTGCAAAATTGATTCAAATGCTAACAGTAGATACTGCAGATATGTGTAAATTCAGTGCAGCAGTATGAAATTTGTGGAAATTGGATTTTGTGCGGCGGACAATGGGATTAAGGGCTGGGTCTACTAAAAGAAACAGGACATAGCATACATTTGCATAGATATGCTAACAATATTTAAAGTTAATTGCTAGGCTTGATATCTATTTGTGTCTGTATCCCCTTTGTCTGATTTGTTAAAAAAAATAAACCGTTTAAAGATAAGATGTTAGTGAATGTTTTTAGGGTAAAATTGAACATGAAAGGCCTTACTAGCTTTTTTGTAGAAAGTTAGTTAGTCAATAGAAAATTTTGACTTTTATAACCAAAACTCCAAGAAAACTTAATACTGTGGATTTCTAACTAAATAGGTTTTACAGTAATTGTTTAAAAGGGCCTTGACATCTGCACATACAAATGGTATCAAACTCAGTCAATCTGTGTGATGTACAATAGATCTGGGATACACATAGACCAACATATAAGATGACAAGTAAAAAAACAAGTTTAAAACCTGAATGAATGAATGAACGTATTAAATGCAGATTTCTATACAGTGTATGTATATATGTATATATTATGCATAAGGGGTTAGTGAATGGTTTGGAAATTAATCATCCATATGCTACGACCCTTAAACTCACCACATCTCAATGGGAGATTTTGGAACGTGTTCCAAAATCGTGTTCATCAAAACCCCCGATGAGTAGGGTTGGGTGACTTTCACATCTGAATCTGAAACATCCAATATCAGTACCAATACTGGTACCTGAAATTCGGTTGCCGGTACCCAATGGTACCTTTTTCAGTACTTTACCAGTGTAATTACAAAAATTATTTTAGTTGTAAAAATAATTCCAAACCTTTTTTACATATTAGAATATTGTCATTCATTTAGAATATTTTACACTGAAATTAAATAAAAATAAAAACCCCTCCCTCTCTCCTCCCAAACCCATCCCTACAACCTATTACATTGAATAATTGGTAACACTTTACAATAAGGTAGACAAAAAAAGCATAGTTAATGATTTGTTACTATTTTTGAAAGAGTAACAAATAAGGAATGATTTGTTAGCCTCTTTCAAAATGGTAGTTACCCTTTTTCAGAAGGGTAACAAATGATTAGTTTATTTTACAAAAAGGTGGTTACTCTTTTTTAAAAGGGTAGTTAACCTTTTTTTAGAAGGGTAACAAATCCTTTGTTACCCTTTACCTTTAATGTTTCATGTAAAGCACTTTAAATTTGCCTTGTTGCTGAAAGATGCTATAGAAATAAAGTTGCCTTGCCTTACAACCTCAGCCTGTCAGTCAGTCCCCAGGGCATGGAAACAACTGTTCTGCCTGCTTGTCTCACAAGAAGTGTAACGTCAACAACACTGCGACTGCTTTTGGCTTGCCATTAATATTATATGGTGTTTGCATGAAGTTTTGAAAAACTGCAACTACACTTGAACGTACTTTGTTGGTATTGCCGTGACTCACTGTGACTTCAAAAAAACTGCAGAGCCAGCGAAATTTGCTCTGCTCACACCTTTGGTGCACATGTGTGTGTCGGAGCCCTGCACTCTGTCAAAGGCAGAGGGGAAATAAGCCTGCGCTTACACGCTCTCAGGTACCAACATGTGGCATTGTTTGACTTTACGTGAACCAATACTCAGTAATACCAATGTGATTCAGGTCGGTACCAGTAATAGTACAGGGTCGGGTACCCAAACTAACCAATGAGGGAACAAAAATTCTAATAACACTCAAGTCTGGGCTTTTGACTAAACATGCAGGAGTCACAGTTTAATGTCCAAAGTTCTACTCTCATTAAGTCACCTGTATTTGACTATATTGATAAAAGCCACTTGGAGGCAGACACCACTTCAGGTAAGCAATCCCAGACACTGTGTGTGTGCGTGTGTTGAGGGCTCTAAGTTGCAGGAACTGTAAATATTGTGAAAGAGGGGCAAGAAGAAATAACCTCAAGGTGCTGTCTGAGAGTTAGTGTCTATGTCAATAAAAATATCTAAAAATCGTGGACTTGCATATACACATGCATATTATACTCAACATTTTAAAGCATAATTAAATGTTAATAAGATAATCTCATGACATTTGGTCAGAGCAAAGCGTTAGATAAAAATGTGTCTATATACTGTATACATCTATATCAGATTCATGTGTACTTTGAACATTGTTTAAGCGCATCTAACTTTTTTTTACTGTTCTTTTCACCCCTAACTGAACATGTTCTTGATTCGTGGGCTCTATAATTAACTTCCACTATATGTGAAATTACTGACTGCAAATCCTGTCTTTTTCATTTTAATTAACTAAGGCTTAAATAGAGTGGGGAAGTGAAGGAGGGAACAAATGAAAGTGAAAGAATGAAAGAGATCAGATCTTAAGTAACTGGCAGTCACTTTGACAGAAAATGAAATTCATTTTCTGGTGAAAGCCAACAGTGTGATTTAAACTGATTAGTTTTAGGACTATTTCTGAGGAAACATCAGTTTGCTTCGAAAGTACTTTGTGTGTACAATAAGATGGGCAGCACATACATTTACCCAGCCAAATCAAACAGATGCTTTTCAATGTTCGGCATCTATCATGTTTCCGGATTTTACATGTAAAGCCCTGTTTCAGTGAATCAACCTCTGCATCTTACATTTTGTAGAGTTCCTTTGTTGCTCTTGTAAATTGTTGCTCTTGTTAGACACAGCCATTAAGAGTATATGCTGGCAGGACTAATGTTATTTGTACCCTACCAATTCCTGCCAAAGTCAGACAGATCTGAACATCTAAAAATAAGTACGGCCACTTCCCTAAAATTAATGACCATAAACGGCATTTGATCATACAATCAATGTGTCAATGTCACGTTTAAAAACAACTGGGCTGACCAATGTGCTTTAAAAGGTAAAAACACCAATAATACAATTAAATACAGAGTACATCACAAAGGCAAATAATAGACAAATAAATAATATTTTTCCTTCACTGGAAGAAAAGGCCAAAGAAATCAGATGTGTTTTGAACAGTGATTTGAAGTGTTCAATAGAAGGGGCAGTTTTAATATGAAACTGTTCCAGAAGTTAGGGGTGGCTAAAGCAAAACTTTGATGGTTATGAGCCTAGTCTTTGGCACATTCAGGAGGAGCAGACAGGCGGATCTCAACACTCTTGCTGGAGTAAGACCATGAAGGAGCTTGGTCAGGTAAGGCAATCCCAATCCTTGGATAGATTTAAAAGTTAACGTTACGATTTGAAAATCAATCCTGTTGCAAACAGATAGCGAGTGAAGGGAGCGCAACACAGGTGTACTGTGGTCCCTCTTCTTTTTTCTTGTCAGGGAGCAGGCAGCAGCGTTTCGGACTAGCTGCAAGGTTGAATAGATGACTGGTCTAACCCATATACAAAGAACTCTAATGTTCCAGTCGTGAAGTTATGAAGGCATTGATCAATCTATCAAAATCATTAAGACGTAGATAGGCCATTACCTTGGCTATATTTATCAGCTGAAAGAAGCTAGACCTTACAATGAAGCTTGTCAAATTTAAAGGTGCTGTTGAAATAGACATCAAGATTCTGGAGAAAATATTGGGAGCTAGTGGGCCAAGGGGTTCCCGCATCAACCAGATTGCGACGTCCAAACACTATTATATAATGAGAATAGGATGGGGCTTAAGACAGATCCTTGAGGGATACCGCAGGTTAAAGGCCTTGGAAGAGTAATCTCCAAGATGGGCAAGCATGACAAATGGATTGAGTGGTCAACAGTGTCGAAGGCAGCAGTGAGGTCTAAGAGTACCAGGATGGCGGGGACTCCAAAATCAACAGTTGAAATTAAGCAATTAAAAACTCTTAAGGGTGGTTTCAGTGCTATGATGTGTTTTAAAACCAGACTGAAGCTTTTCATAAACATTGTTAGTAACTAAACATGTTTGCAACTGGGTCCAAACTACTTTCTCTAGGACTTTAGAGAGGAACAGCAGTTTTGAGATAGGCCTGAAGTTAGACAGAACAGAGGAGTCGAGATTTTCCATTTTTAACAAAGTCTGCACAACAGCATGTTTAAAAACAGCTGGGACATTACCAGAGACAAAACAGGTCTTTATTTGTAATAGAACACATGGTCCAACATTGTCAAACACTTCCTTGAGTAGATGAGAGGGAATGCTGTCTGAGGGTCAATTTGTGGGATGCAGATGGTGGACCACCTCAGATTGGGTAGGCGATCAAAATGGGCTTAAACTTGTCTGGGACTTCTCTGTCCTGTTGGTCTGGGGATTCAACCAACAACCTCCTGGTTACAAGCTCTCTTCACTAACATTTAGGCTGGTATATTCATATACACCAGTACAATCAATCCATCCCAGTTGTTCCGGGTAATTTCTAATAAAAATCTTAGGCTATTTCATTGTTGTCATTTATATATGAGCAATACATTCCGTTCCAGGTGATTTTTTTTTAGAAAATGGATGGATGAAGTCCAGACTAGTTAAGCGGTTTTAAATAGGGCCAGTGCCTTAAATCTTAAGATCTTAAATATATGTAAAGCTAGGCTGATATTCTCACTCTGTATGAAAGCAAGCTCATTATTTCACACATGCATTGTGCATGCATGCCTTAATTAATGCAATGAACCAATTTGTAACATGTATTAGCACTTTTCTAAAATAAACAGTAAACAAAAAACTAAAGACAAACATGTGGCACTACAAGGTTACAAAGCAAAATAAGAAAAGGGAATCTAAAGACAAAATTACCTTGGAAATGTTGTCTTTTTCATACTATACTTAAAAAGTATAGTGTGAGTAAAGAAAGAAAACAAAAGCAATTCCGACTTTACAAGATCCCCTAGTGTTCCAATCTTAGATGTGTATGCAGTTATTTAAAAAATATGTTTAGAAATCCATAGCAAAAAGTGCACAAAACCTTTTATCAAACACAGCTACAGAACATGAATACATGCATAAATAATATTGTATGCACCTCCTGTAAGAGGCATGCGATTCAATTATCAACCCAGGTCACAATTTTAATGAGTATACTGTTGAACAATAACAGGTTCCTAATGAACTTCAAACAATGGGGTATTGATTCAAAAAGAGCAGCCAGTTAAATTAGAAGTTGTGACATGAACGATGAAATGCCAATTGGCACACTATGTCCATCTTTACAAGGGACATTTTAACAAGGGAACCAAACACACTCATAAAATACCATAACAAAGGCATTGAATATGCATATTAACAACAATGCTTTGCCTATCATCAGTGTTCTAAACAAACAACACCCATTAACAGAGTGTTGGTACCAATCAATAATTAGCGGGGAGATGTGTATCCTTTGTATCAGAGGCCCCACAGAGATACTTTGATCTGCTGTGTATCGAATGATTATACTCAAAATGAATTGTACATAGATCACAGACATGGAGTCAAATGGAAACAGAACACCAGAGACAATTAATTTACATGAATATTGGTTTCATTTATATTTCAATTAACATTTTATCTATTTAATTATTCATTCTTTGATTATGTTTGTTTATCATTTAGGCATTGATTTCTGTCATTCTTCTATTTTAAATAACATGGAATGCAATGCAATGATGAACCACATTTTAAACACAAATTTCATATGGTGCACATACATGATGTGAACATATGGATTGGAACACAAACTGGATTTTGTAGCACTACAAATGAGATTATGTGATTACAGAACAAAGTGGATTTAACACGTTCCCATTTGTCACATAAGAAGGTTAGGTAATGGTAAAATATTGGCAAATATAGAAGACTAACAATAAGTAACAGATTTTTACAAACAAATGACAGTAGTTAAGTGCTTAACTTCTTCATCAGCTATTCTGCATGTAAGGATTTGTTGGATAAATGCATCATGATTTTTTTAAAAGTATCCAGTAGCTGGCCCTTTTTCTCTGTCTCTCTCTCCCAGGATCTGATTAAGGGAACCAATCACTGAGAATCAGAAAGTTTAAAAAGTGCAGTCAAACATTTAGGAATGAATAATCAAGGTTTGCAAGAGGATTCATTTTTCATGCATCTGAAAACTCCAACCCCCTAAACCCAAATACAAGGGCATCCTTATTATTTGGGTCACACAGACCATTGCTCACCAAACTTCTAAATTAGTGTTTTGGGGAATGGCAGCATGCAGGATTTGTGTCACAGCAACTCTATATAAAGACGTTGCAATGATCTGAGGAGAAAGAGAGAGACAAAGAGAGAGAAACAATATTCTACTTTATTGATCTCTTTGAATACTATAGTTGGTCTAATGATATTCCCTGTGGTCTAGCATATAGGACAGCATACATTTGGGAAAATGAAAGCAGAGATGCTGTAGTGGAAAGCTTGTACAAAGACTGATATTGAGTTTGGTCTCAGTGGGTGTTTGTGTGTGTGTGTGTGTGTGTGTGTGTGTGTGTGTGCCCACATACGTGCTTGCGTGCATGCATGCATTAAGCTGTAGCTAAGTGCCTGCATTGTATGCCATCTACACTTTATTTTAGAAATTAATATTGATTCTTTCTTGCATTGCTTATAGCTATTTAAGACTAATCAGAATCAATTCTTTCTCTTAATATATGTCACTTAAACACCAGAGACTGGAGTTACTGTGCTTTTTTCTATTAACAGTTAATGTTGGGGCTTTATTAGCCAAGAGGGAGACCCTTCCCTGACCTCCTCATAGATTTAGTTTAGTGGCTTAAAGGAATACTTGTGAAATACCCTCATTCAGTTTTTTTCAGATAAATGAGTCAAGAATATTGATACAACTTTTGTGTGTCTATGAAGTAAATATAAAACTAGAGCGACCCGCCAGTAAGCTTAATACAAAGGCTGGACTCAAGAAATAGTCCTTCCCCAGTAACATTACAGCTTATTGTTTTTACGTTTCGTTTTTTGCTGCGATCAGCTTGTCCTATTAAATAAACTATTCGTTCAAAAAACTAAAAAGGGAAAATTAACGTCGTTCCCCCAGGAAAAGTGTGTTACTTAGTAGCGTTTTAATCCAAACAACGATCTTTATCCTAATCTTAAATAGTCGTTATGATCTTCAATCTTAACTCTTGTTTTTTTTTCTAAATTTAACTGTAATGTTGGCCGAAACGACCAGCAGCTTGCAGTGCTTTCAAAGTCACCTATTTTCTGGTAACTGATCCACCAACTACCCCTGCTAAAACGGAGGTCTGTAGTCAGCAGCATGAAGCTTTGTAGTGGCTTAAACAACAACAACAACCAACTGCCGCTCGTCATCATGGAGAACGTAGTCCACCCAGCGTCACGTTTTGGTGTGCATTCTTTTTTTTTTTTTACAATATAATATGAATCCGTTTATGAGAATGCATTGCTGGGATTAGGCAAAATATGCTTTTATTTTGTTATTGTTGGAAGGAGCCAGGCTTCCAGTCTTAAATTAGCTAACCATATGTTGGCGCAAGGGTTGGTAACAGATTTCCTGAATTGATTGGATTCCACATAGTCTGGATTAAATTTCATTAAATAACAATTTGATTAGGGACATTTCAGTTGCAAAACCAATTTTGCTTGGCTATGAAAGCGATTCTTGAATTGTACAAGGTCCCCTCTAAACTGCTGCATTATTAGAATTACTAATATTTACATAGATTATTTACCCCAAGGCAGTTGCATTAATGTACTTTTTATTTAACATGAACACACTACAGAAGTCAACACAATAAAGTGCAACTTTATACATTTTGAATCAACATCGGATCATTTAAATGAAAATCGTTTTGAATCGGAAAATCGATTTTTTTTAAACGCAGCCATAGTTGGCGGTAGCTTCATATTTACGGTACAGACATGAGTGTTACAGTATCAATCACCTCATCTTACTCGCAGCAAGAAAGCAAACGGAATTATTTTCAAAGAGTCAAACTTTTCCTGAAATATCAAAAAGCTATTTAAGGAGTTGTTAGGTTATTGGGCTGCTTGTGTTGTCAAATTTGGTAAATTATCTGAGATGACAGTTAATGGACTTTGTAAAAGTTGCAATCGATTCAGGAGGACAACGTCAACCTTCTCTAGTGGAAACACTTTATCCTTGAAGGCACATTGATTTTGTACCAGCTGGCAGTGGAACAGGCTGTGTGTATGCATGACAGAGCATGCATACGCATACCTGACTTTTCCAATGGAATTTTAATTCAACGATTCTGTGTTTTGTTTGATACTTGTTTCCATTAACGATTTTTTTTTTTTCCCCCATGCAGACCTCTTTAACATCTCACCTACCCTTTCCCCCAACCCTCAGTCTCACCCTCACCCTCTCTCTCTGTCTCTGTCTCTCTCTCTCAGTGTCAGTGACAGGGTCTGTTACATGAGCAGACTGCCAGTGTGCTCGGTGCCAACTTCTCCCAGCTCTGGGGATGTGGTGAGCAGCCCTTTATCTCCGGGAAACAGACGCGTCCGATCACATCCTCAGGGGGCTGGTGTGGACAGGGAGGGTGAAGAACGGGAGAAGACCAGCAGGGGTTTTTTTCTCATCATTCTATTTCAAAGTCAGAGTCATCCAAAAATCTGCACGCACGCACACACACACACACACACACACACACACACACACACAGATTGATAAAAGCACTCATTCTGAAGCTCTTGATCCACAGTCTAAGGAATTGTGATAATGTATAATTTATATATCAATTAACATACCTCACCATATTCCTAAGGGCAGTGTTGCTGGTATTATTAGAAAAACATTTCTACTCTCTTTCTAAGCATTCTTTCCATCCTTGGCAGCAAGTGGAATATGAGTCACAGCCGCGATGACCTGTTTGATATATTTGCAGAAGAAAACTGTTTCAAAATCTGTTTCCTTTCATTCGTGCTCAGTCATTCATCGGCCTGAAATAGGCTCCTCATCTCAGAAGATGATAGAAATGTATCTTTGCAGTGGATGACTCTAGTTTGCTCTAGGCAAAGCTCTGTTTGTGTTGTTTTACCGAGATAAAGCTGCAGTGCATCAACCAGCTAACAACACACTGGTCAAAAGGTAAAGATTACAGTCTTGTTTACTTACAGAATTTACTAGGATGTGTAAAAAGTCAGTTTCTGTAAGGTTACAGCAGTCATCAAATACACATGCATTAAGTCGTACCAATCCTCAGTATTTTACTCAGTATTATCCGCACCAACCTGAAACCTGTTGGGAAGAAATGGACGCTTCCTGAGCTGCCTGGCATTTGTTGATCACTATGCAGCATGCATTTGCAGCAGTGTGCCTTATCCATGCCTCATGACCTGAGGCTTTTACTACCTAATTCTCATTTCTCTATTGCCATCTGGCAGCAGTGGCTCAGCTTACAGCATCAGTATATCTCGGTTAAATGTTTTCAATAGTATCCAAAGACTTGTCTGGCGTGGTTGTCATGCAAAACACTACCAGGTTTGATGATTCCGTGAGCCAGTAAGGTAATGATGTATCAAACACATCTGTTAATCTCTGGGAAAAACAGAGCAAAGGAATGTTCTATTAAGAGGCCCACTAATTCCCCATCATCAATGTCTTTCTGTGGCAAAATAGAAATATGGAGGCAATTAAGTAGCACCTCTGAATATGGTGTATTCCAAAGAGATGATGTAAGAGTAATGTGCTTAAAATAAAGTTAATAAAAATTTCTGCAGGTACGAGCCCAGTGGGGACATGCTGATTAATAACCCATTCAGTTTTATGAGTGTATTCTTTATGAGTTATTATTGTAATTTGGTGAGGTTAGGATAGAGGTCTTCCCTTTTACACAGGCTGCCCTTTTCAGATCAAGATGGTTTCTGTAGGGGCATTGCTAACACTGTTCACTTCATGAGCTATCAGCTAAAAGAGGCTTGTAAATAGTCTGAAGGGCAATATCTTCACTGTGTAGGTTTTTCAGTCATGGAGTCTGTTCTCAAGGGCTAACAGGGGTCAGCTATGAGAAGAAGACACTTGCCTTACTTTATTGTTTAGTCTGTGCAAAAACCTAAACAAAATAATATTTGCTAACTATGAGTCATATTTATTTTTATGATCATTAATATTGCCATGGCCAAACAATCATCTAGTACATTTGCTACCCTTTAGGACTGAATTTCTAATTCATTTTTTAGGATCTAAATTAAGTCAAATACTACTTGATTCTACCATCTAAATTAATTACAAGGTATTATCCGACTTAGTAAAGTTTTTTTATTCTTGTTTGGGTTTAGTCCGACTTCATGAGTTCATTTAAATTAGGAGATAAACATAGACACCAAGAATGATTCATTTACGGTAACTGCCAAACTGCTAGAACTGTCAGTACTATTGTATGCCACGTGTGCTCTTGTGGCATTTCTGTGTTGAGCAGTCCGTCTTAATGTAGCTTGTTTAATTAGGCTTTTAATTGGTCTACGTGTCCTTATTTAATGCTTTGGACAAGTAAAAGGAAGCTATAGCTAGATAATTCTACGCAAATAGAAGCAAAACACATTTACACACTTACAGTACTTACTAGGGGTGTGACGAGACGCTTACTCCACGAGACGAGACACATCACGAGATTGGGTTCACGAGAACGAGACGAGACGAGATTTTTTTAAAAAATTTAAAGAAATCCTCGATGAAATATATGAATGGAAAATAGTTTTTTATTCAACTGAAAAATCACAAAATGCAAAACAATTTAGGTGCATTTTGAAATCAACTATTAATGATGAATGTTATTTACCTTTTTTGTTTTTACTATTTTAATGAATTATATGCAGTAAAGGACGTGCAAACACTGCAAAATGTTTTGTATAAACTCTACCAACTGTTATTACCCTTGTTATTGCCGTGGCTCTTGAACTTACCGGTGGCAGAGATGCAAAGGCTTTTAGAGTTGTTTGCCCGTTTAATGTTTTCGTCGCGGGTGCAGTAGTTAGTAGAGAGCTGTGGTGGTGCTGTAAGTGTTTTTGCATAGTGCTCGTGTTAGCCGCGGTATACGGCATTTTTTTCTTACAATGTTTACATATTGTGTTCGTCTTGTCTGTCACTCTTTCGCCGTTTATCATTTCCGCAGGAAAACCAAAATGTTGCCACACAAATGATTTAAAAGTGGCAGGGGGATCTTCAATAGTAATTTCACGCTCCATCACGCTGACATCACATCGCCTCACGAGACAACTTTTCTCCTCGACGAGAAATCTCGTCACGTTTTAATCTCGCGAGATCTCGTAAAACGAGATCTCGTCACACCCTTAGTACTTACTGACCTCTAACAATCCGAGAATTACTTTGTGATCTTTGATAAGGAAATTAAGTTATATTTGATAACGAAGTCTCTTGTTTGGCATTATTAAAAGTGTTGTCTAGTGTGCAAAACGCCTGATCTACCATATGTTAATTTGAAACATTGTGTGGCAGGCATAGAGGGGCCTCTTTAAGGACAGCATCCTCAATCAGCAAATATAATGTACAAATGACAGAGTTGAGGATCCCACTTTGCCATTGCATTTGCTGCTTATGAATGCAGTTGTGTAACAAGAACAACAAATCCAACAAGTGGAAATTGAAAGTAAACATATTGTACACTGATCTGTGTTCCTTCCTTAACTCATGGCTTTGGCCACTTTTTGTTTTTAAACTTTTCTTTTACACGTTGATGCAGAAAGTTGCTTCGGTGACCTGACCTAAGAAAAAGTATTATCTGAGGAGTGTGTTGGCAGATGACTGGAAATTAAATATGGAATGAAATTTGTTCATCAAATTAGAGTTTGCCTTTCTAGGCAGTTATGCAGTTAACATGTGTATATCATTACCTCTTACCTTTGTCACTAAATAAAAGCAATAGTGGTTACTGTAGCAACAGAACACCTGTGCTTTGCCCATTCTCACACAAAAATTTGAGTGATATTGTATACTTTGCTTGTTCCCAGAGGAGATCTGAGTAACTCCATCCTAAATATTAAAAAAATAGCCTGCCAGTGCATGTGTGTGTTTAAAAGCCTTTCTCCCCACTCTAGGAATTGATATACCTGAATATCTGAGTGTAGTATGAGTCCTCTATGGGCCTACCACTTGTCGCCATCATTCCTCAATGAGTAATACATAATTCTGAGTGTATGACATCACTTTGAAAATGCACCTATGGAGATGACTGGAGAGAGCCTGTCTAAGGCATCAGCAACTGACCTACTACCTTTGCCTCAGGACAGTGAACATTGGACATGTAAGTCACCCTGCTGAAGTTTGATGTGGATTTAAAAAAAGAGTGGATTCAAATATATTGACTTAAATACTGTGCTTAATTACAATTTTAATTACTTTTTAGGCAACAGTTTTTCTTCATTAGGGCACACCAACACGTGCCTGCACTTATGCCAAAGTTTAGGACAAGCTAATTTTGTTACAGTTAATATAGTCCATAGCCAGGACATTTCACTTTAGGAATTAAGCTTGTTCTGCCAGGATGTCCCGTTACCTTCCGCTTTCTTTGTGTTTTAATTTAAAATTAAGGTCGATTTATGAGGACTATGGTTAACTGCTCCTCAGATCTCTGCAGGGTAAATTCAGACAGCTAGCTAGACTATCTGTCCAAACTGAGTTTTCTGTTGCATGACTGAAACACTTGAATAGACACGTTCCACCAAAACAAGTTCCTTCCCAAGGCTATTTTGCAGCTGCACCTTGGCTCGACTCGACAACCAAGACGGTTGCGATTGTTTTGAAGAAATGCCAATAAATGAGAGCATGTTTTTCTCGCATCCCGGCTTGCTGTGTAGACTCGCCAGGCCGTCCTCTGCTGCGCTGTTGAGGAGGGTCTGGCAATGCGAGACTACAGCTGATATTACCACTATGGGACATAAGAGGTTTATACTGTCACAGAGTTTATAATTGTACTTTTGGTAAGTTTTGGTTGAATTTGGATTTACAACTTTGTATTGTATCTTTTGTAATAATCAGTCAATATAATCTCTGCCGAACAATTGTCAGGATCTATTCGGTGTGCATCGGACAAAAGCCGTTCACATTGCAGTGCAGTTTTCTTCACAACGTGTCAATATTTTATCATAGTGAAATAACTGTCAGTATGCCCAAAAGGGTGTTTTGTTTCAGTGTCTCTGTGTGCTGTAATGAGTGTGACCCCCAATTTTCAGTGGATGTGTAAGTAATGCGGATTCATTAGGTTTCCCTTTAAGTCAATGTGTGTATTTCCACTGACTGGGGAACGGCTGCGTCCCGACTCCGTCCCAGCTCCGGCAATCCGCAGCCCTCCGGAGCATAATAAAATAGGCCGTGCTCACAGCGGATCATATTTCCCTGCACTACACCTTGAAAACACAGCACAGAGTTGTTTCCCCTCTACTCCTCTGGATGGAAACAAACTGTTGTTGGGTTTGTGGTTCTATTCTACATGAATTTGCGAGATCTCTCAGGTCCTCAGGCATTCAGCTGTCAGTCATGGCCGAGGCTGTTCCGCAACAAATCCGGACCTGGTGGGTATTGACGGACAGGGGAGCATGGAGCAGGCACGCAGCGGAGCCAATCCACAGCCGTTCTGCAACTGGTGGAAATTGGGGTTCAGAGGTTCTTTTTAAAGATACCATCTCTGCTAAGAGGTGCTGACATGCTGGAAATAGAAATTGTTACTGTAAGGGTACATTAATATGGACACTTGAATTACTATGTTGGTGTGTGGCATCAACAATTACTGGCACATTAGCATAAGAACAGAAATAGCTTAAATGAGGCCTGCTGTGTGCAGAGTCAAGAATAGTTTTGGCCCAAAAGTCAGTTTATTCTCTTGAACAAGGGAATGCACACGCACACTTACTTCAAATAAAGAAAACCATTGCACTGCTACAATGAATTTTAGTGTTACATCTGACCCGTTCTCTACTTCCCATTTACCAAAATAGAATTTTAAATTCTAATATCTCATCAAGAAGAACTATGCTAATAGCAATGGTATCACATTTTCTTTGCCATGCATATCATTACCATTCATTTGCTAGTTTTATTTTATTTTTTTAAAGATATAGGACTACATACACAACATTGTGTTTAAGAATGTAATTAATGAGGGGCTCATGAAGTGTGCAGTGCAAAAATAAAACCCTGAGGATATAATGTTAGATTGCTGTGATTAACCACTGAGTGCCATATGTTCAGAGCCTCCTGACCTGTCATCACTTTATTAACATCTACCATTATCTAACAGCACTAGAAGTCAAATACAAGTTACCCAATGACTACTTTATAGCGTTAATACACTACGTGTTATACCTCTAATACCGTCAACAGAAAAAATTTTATTTTCTCGATTGTATTTGACTTTGGAACGTCATTGAAGGAGAGAATTGTAGCAATCCTTCAGTTGACATAAGAGTAATATTGTGCAGTAATATTGATAATAATAATGCATTTTAGAATGAGCTGCCTCAAAGTGTAAATCCTTTTATCTTTATGCTTTTAAATCAAACTGCAGATGGAATCATTGATATATGTGTATAGATGAGTCTTGAGAAACAATAGGCTTCCACATAACCTGTGTGCTTTGAGTCCTTGGGTCAGAAAACACAGACTGTGTTAGCATGATAAGGAAGAGAAGGTGATCTCTCCCTGAGGGGTTTACTGCAAAGACCCCGTGAACATTCAGCCTCACAGTGGCAGATAGTGAGATCTATAGAAGTGAGCAGTCTATTAACAACCAATAGAAATTCATTTGTATACAGTCAGACAGAGAACCACAGAGGCTAAGGAGACTGCAGACCTGTATGCCCAGAGCCCTGGGGGGTGATGAGCCTACTGAGGCTGAAAGAGAGAACACATTGGCTGGCAGCACAAAGAGAAGACGGTTTGGAAAAGGCAGAAGGAAAGAGCAACAGTGAGGTAAAGAAAAAAGAAATATGGAAAGAAAAATAAAACAATAGGAGAAAAAAGATAGAGCAGGGAACGAGCGTCTTGAAAGGAGGAATAATTTAAATATCGTACATTTTCACACATTCATCATTTCGGAGCTGCTATTAAAGCCAGGATAGCTAGCATACTTTATCATCGTGCTAGCCACCCTGTAAACAAACAACCGCATTTACAATGTTACATGAGAGAAAAAAAAAACTTTGTAATTGTCACCAAGTTTTCAACATTACATACGGGAATATGTTTCTGTTCATTAATCTCTTTCCTTGAAGTGTGTAGTGAATACATTTTCTCAGCTTTTAAAAAGAGAACACCGACATTTTAGTTTATGTCAGTGGTGTCGCTGAAAAACTGGTGAAATCTAAATTCTACTAAACACAACAAAACATGATAAAGATGATTGAAAACCTGTGCACTGCTTTTAATAATACACAAACAACCCCCTTCACCGACCAGGCATCAATAGTTGAGATACCAAGATGATTAACCCTTGGAATGCCAGAATTCCAGATCTCAGTGCAATGCAATGCACTGGGAACAATCTAGTCATATGTCCCACCATACCAGGAGAGAAAGACAATGTAATATGTCCCTTATGACTCCCCTATGTCCCTTATAAGAATTCAAGGAGGTTGCTTTCCCCTCCTATTTTAGTTTAATGTGAATCTCCCCTGAGCTATCCTGCCGAGTCCTGCAATGATAACCCAAAAAGGTTTACAAGCACTTTGCAAGAGAGGAGCTGTTTTATAGTTTGTGGATGTAGTTTTTTCATCCATTGATTTTACCTTTTGGATTACTCCCCATGGAAGATGATGTAATAAATCCAAGTATGCTTTAATAATGTACACCTCAAGGTGTCCCTGCAGTGTAAACCCAAAGAAATGGAGGACAGAGAGCGGTGCATTGTCACAATTTACTGTTGTCACCAGCACTTAAATTTATATCTGTTGACTGTTACTGTGGGAAGGATATATTCATTTTATTTTTGGATTTTTAGCATAGTCCACTCATTATCTGAGAGGGACCAGCATACATGTGGAAAGGGCAATTCATCCTGATGTGTAAAGATTCGCCCATATACCCATGGGTATGCTAAGGGTGGAATATCGATAGGGTGGCAAGTATAAAGGGAATGTAAGCATGGTTAATAATTCATGTAGGTGCACTCCATTAACTATGGCACACTATAGGCTTAAGGGCAATTTCAGAGTGGGATGGAAGAGGTTAGTTTACTCCCTGATGAGTGATGTGCTGTGAGCCCAGGAATGTCTAAAATGTACATGTGATTAAAAGAATGGGAAACAAATCTGATGTTTGGGCTATGTTTTAGCATATTATATTATACATGGCAGGGAATATATGCTTTTGTTTGAGATTTAATGGTCAAACTATTTTGATCTAAAAAAACTGAAAGCCAAATACCAGAAAGTTTTTTAATGATAAAGACTCCTACCCAAATTAATGATTTAGCCAACAATGGGTACTCTAGTATCTTAGTACTTAATGCTTGGTATTCTGTCAGTGTTTTAAACATGATATATGATGATCACAGCTTACTTTTATTACTAAAAAAACGGCAGAAGAAAAGAGAGCTTTAATGGCATTGAGTATTGCAATTTTCATTAGATGTCATCAAATAAACCACAATAACCAATAAACCATACTACCTTTCTCATTCTGTTACCTTAATGTTATTTGTCAAAAGCCCACAGTTGGCCTAATTGACTGGGCTGTCCTGCATCTAGCCAGCTTTATTGATTCATGCCTCCAGCTTCTACTGCACCTAATCATTTAGAAATTCAAATGTTCAGAAGGCAGCATCTAACATGCTGTGTCTGAGCATGTCTCATAGCACAGTAGCAATATAGGGACCTAAAGGCCTGAACAGCTCACAATCAATGGGAAATGTTGTCTTAGCCTCAGAACCTTACATGCCCTACCAGAGGGAATGGCGAGAAAATAGCCAGCAGAGACCTCCAGTTCTCCCAAGCTAGAACTCATTGCCCCCTAAACCCTTTACTGGGTAAGTTCTCACAGAACAAAGCTAGTCTCTGGCTGACCTTGACGAGTACTCTATTTCCAGATCTACTGGCCCAGATGATGGCTTTTTCCACATCAATGGGCACAGTAACAAATATAGCAATCCAAAAGGTGGAAGCAGCAGTAGTGGAAGCAGCAGTAGTGGAAGCAGCGGCAGGTAGCAGCGGTAGTTAGGGTAGGTGGAGTGGAGAGGAAAGGACGAGAGATGCAAGTAGTGGCAGTAGGAGTACTGCATAGAAGGAGTGAGTCACCCTCAGCAAGGGCTCTCCATCTGGTCAGTCAGCTGACTTGCAGCCCATTACATTTAATCTTGCCCTGGTGTAAATATCAATGCGATTGTGCAGTTCAGCAAACGCACGATCGCATTTCTATCGATATTACAGAAAGAGAATAGAGACTATATGTATTGGATGCTTACACTGTAATTATCTTTGTGACCCTACTGAAACAGAAAACCTTGTGTCACAAAAAATATTGTCCCTCTCCATAGATTACATGAAACATTTGTGTTGAGTATCTTATTTCTTGCCAAAAAAGTGTTCAATGAAAACATGTTATGACTGCTTTTTGCAAAGTAAATAAAAAAAGTGGAGTTGGATCTGAATAAGCAATAAAAGCTTGTTGACATTGACCTGTAACAATAAATGTCATGCGGCCAAGAAAATATACAAACTTATAACAAATTATTGTAAGCATTAGCCAGAACAATGAACCCCAGGATGGATACAACTAACAACTAATCTAGCCTCTGCAGGACGATCATATCTGCAGAGGCAAAAGCAGAAAGGAAATAAAGCATTGTAATCTGTATTGATTTAGTCACATTCATATAAAAAGTATATACTTTTTGATTGGATCCTAATTATCATTTGCTGTGTGTATGACAAAGAAAGATACTCCAACTATACTGGCAATTGCACAATTGTTGCATTAATCCCAGTATTGAACACTCACACAGTCAGATATGGATCAGATAATAATGCTCTATTACTGCATTGTCTACAGTAATATAGTTACTTAATATAGTTAGTATAATAGATACTTATGCTTAGACATCTACTAGTCATTTATTATTTCATTAAAGGCTGTACAATAAAGGATCTTAAAAAACCTCAAAACTAAAAAATTCAATATACTATAACTACACTCACCAATAGGATTATTAAGAACACCATACTAATACTGTGTTTGACCCCCTTTTGCCTTCAGAACTGCCTTAATTCTGAGTGGCATTGATTCAACAAGGTGCTGAAAGCATTCTTTAGAAATGTTGGCCCATTATGGTAGGATAGCATCTTGCAGTTGATGGAGATTTGTGGGATGCACATCCAGGGCACGAAGCTCCCGTTTCACCATATCCCAAAGATGCTCTGGGTTGAGATCTGGTGACTGTGGGGGCCATTTTGGTACAGTGAACTCATTGTCATGTTCAAGAAACCAATTTTAAATGATTCGAGCTTTGTGACACGGTGCATTATCCTGCTGGAAGTAGCCATAGAGGATGGGTACATGGTGGCCATAAAGGGATGGACATGGTCAGAAACAATGCTCAGGTAGGCCATGGCATTGAACGATGCCCAATTGGCACTAAGGGGCCTAAAGTGTGCCAAGAAAACATCCCCCACACCATTACACCACAACACCGCCTAGCACGTGGGAAAAGGCATGATGGATCCATGTTCTCATTCTGTTTACGCCAAATTCTGACTTTACCATCTGAATGTCTCAACAGAAATCAAGACTTATCAGACCAGGCAACATTTTTCCAGTCTTTAACTGTCCAATTTTGGTGAGCTCTTG
>NC_045735.1:10037379-10040405 GCF_008692095.1 Etheostoma spectabile | reverse complement strand
CCTCTTTTTCTTATTTGTAGTGGAGATGAGTGGTACCCGGTGGGGTCTTTGCTGTTGTAGCCCATCCGCCTCAAGGTTGTGCGTTTTGTGGCTTCACAAATGCTTTTCTGCATACCTCGGTTGTAACGAGTGGTTATTTCAGTCAAAGTTGCTCTTCTATCAGCTTGAATCAGTCAGCCCATTCTCCTCTGACCTCTAGCATCAACAAGGCATTTTCGTCCACAGGACTGCCGCATACTGGATGTTTTTCCCTTTTCACACCGTTCTTTTTAAACCCTAGAAATGGTTGCGCGTGAAAATCCAAGTAACCGAGCCGATTGTGAAATACTCAGACCGGCCCGTCTGGCACCAACAACCATGCCACGCTCAAAATTGCTTAAATCACCTTTCTTTCCATTCTGACATTTGACTGAGTTTGGAGTTCAGAAGATTGTCTTGGGGCGGCTGTGGCTCGGTGGTAGAGTGGTTGCCTGTCAGTCGGAAGGTTGGTGGTTCAATCCCTGGCCCTGCAGTCCCATGTCAAAGTGTCCTTGGGCAAGACACTGAACCCCGAGTTGCCCCCGATGCTGTGCATCGGAGTGTGAATGTGTGTGAGTGTTTATCTGATGAGCAGGTAGGTGGCACCTTGTACGGCAGCCTCGGCCACAGTGTATGAATGTGTGTGAATGGTGAATGTTTCCTGTATGATGTAAAAGCGCTTTGATTAGTCGTTAAGACTAGAAAAGCGCTATATACATGCTATTTACATTTACATCTTGACCAGGACCACACACCTAAATGCATTGAAGCAACTGCCATGTGATGGTTGATCAGATAATTGCCTTAATGAGAAATTGAACAGGTGTTCCTAATAATCCTTTAGGCGAGTGTATAACTGATGGCCATTAATTAATCTCCCATTAATCATTCCCAGAAAAAAACAGGCCTGACTTTTTGCATGATCCAAATATTTTTCAAAACTTGCAATTTTAAGTGAGTAGCTTGCTAGCTCAACAATGTTACTGCTTCATCGCTTCCTGATTTCCCAAACTACAGAGCGGCTAACGAACAAATCACAGAGTGTGAGTGCGTTAATTGCCATCAAAAAATGTGTGACGTTAAAAGGAATTTGCGTTGACTCGTTATTATCAAGTTCATTTTGACAGCCTTAATTTATGTATTATGAACACAATCTACTGTATATCTATTTTTTATTTCCAAAACAAAGGGTCTGGATATTTCTTGCACCATTCTGCCAGTGAATAGCAGTTAGTGACAATACTGTTGAGCAGCAGCAGCAGCTTAAATTGAGTTACGTATGGGTGAGTTAATTTCTCTCCCTGAGCCTACGCGATGAACTTCATATGCAAGTCCCTTTGGAGGTGTACCGGGCAGGAAGCTGGAAGAGATCTTGGGACAAAACTCTGTGAAGAGACTACATCTCCCAGCTACCCAGAGAGCTGCTGAGATCCACACTTTGAGGATTTGCAGGGGAAAAGGTTAACCTGAATCCAAAAAGAAGCAACAAAATAATTTGAGCTGGTCCTCTCACAATTAGTCTTAAAAACCCCTCTGACACAGAGGAAACACAGACTGACTATAGTCCATGCAGCAGTTATTTTAAGTGTAGTCATTAATTTGATAAGCATCAAATTTGATTTTGATAAGCATCAAATTAATTGAGCATTAAATTAATTGGCTTGAAATAGAGGGAAAATGTGCAGTGAAGGAAATTAAAACCATTAATGGAATACATATTGAAACAAGTGAATACTTATTGTCAAAGCAATGCACATGTTTGTCTGTACGGTGTATTTAATCTATTATTTCACATTTCCCACCATGATGGTGATAGCCTATTGATTTAGCACAATCTTTACATATAATTGCATATAATTCCTATAATTGCAAAAATTTGTTTTATTTTTTATATAACCCTTATTATACTTAACATATTACATTAGTCTTCATGGAAAGTCTTAAAATCAAATGTATTTGAGGCAACGTTGTACACTCACACATGTGAATGAGAATAATTTTTTTTATTTACTGTAATACTATTTTCAGTTATGGCTCAAGCAACACAAGGATAGATATGCACTGTTTAATTCAATAAGTCCAATTTAGTTAGCAATCTGACTAGGGTTGCACGATTAGGCCAAAATGATAATCACAATTATCTTCATCAGTATTGAGATCACGATTAATTATCACGATTATTTGTTGATTTTAACCAAAACTAATTTTATTGTCACATAGGCTATTTATACCTGCTTTCACATCCATATTATGCTATATTCCTCTTATGTTGAAGTTGTATGTTGTATGCCCGTTATCTACCAGACAAAATATCAATGAGGATTTTGGTACCTCATTATGGTGCCACTTTAATGTCTGCGCTGCTTTCTGATGCTCCAAAACAGACGTTAGAGGCAACAGACACATCGCTGCATGTCACGCTAGTAAACACTACTAACATGTTACACAGCAGGTAACGTTAACGTTAGCTACAGTAGGAACTGGATTAACAAAAAACATAACCGTTGTAGTGTGACTGTATTTCACTGTAGAGGATTCCAACAACGGGACGTACAACAGTCTGCCGGTAAAGCTACGAGCCAGGGCTCCAGACTAATCTGGTGCCTTGCTTGCACTGGTGCGCCTAACTTTTTTATTTAGGTGTACCAGCACAAAATTTAGGTACAACAACATTTTTACTCACATCGCCGTTAACGCCACAATTTCAAGGTCACCTTTTTATTATGCTCCATATATACTAACATATATTACGTAAATGATTTTAAACAAGAACAAGGTGTAGGTAAATACTTTTTTATTTGAAGCACAATTATACTGTATAGAAAAATATAAAATTAAAAAAATGTATGCAGAAGTGCTTCACTGAGCTGCAAATAAACATTTAAGCAAAACAGAAAGTGCTACTGTTTAAAAGTGCGTCACTGAACTGAGACCTGACATTTCATGGATCAAAGTTTCAAAGCAGTTCCCCCCTTGCTGTCGCATGCCCCTCACATGGCCAACACCTG
>NC_045735.1:10036591-10037369 GCF_008692095.1 Etheostoma spectabile | reverse complement strand
TTCTTCCCTTTTGGCCTTGGCTAAACCAGCTCGCCACACTCCCTAGCATCAAATCCTCCAAAAGCCGTTAACCCACTAGAATGTTCAGTTATAAGTCAGCAGCTATTTTTCACAAGCTCCTTTTATTAAAACAGATTGGGATTAAAATAAAATGCAAAGACAGGGTTTCCTTCCCTGTTTGAAAATATACAGCTGCAACACATGTAAATGAAAATTAACAGAAATAAACAGCCTAGGATATATTTAAAAAGAAACATTATTTCTGAGAAAGCTCCTTCACTTGTTTTCAACAACAATAAAAGACTGATTAAAAGAGATGGAGAGAGAAGATGAGTGCGATGGACTGAAGCATACTCACAGAGTGACGGCTGACTCATTATGAATGGGTCCAGCACGAGTCGAATGGCGGGTCAGCAGAGTTACATGCGTGAAATGTCAGTATTGCAATAGATTGTTAATAATATACAATCTATGGTATGTCACTGCGGTGCATTTTTATGAACTATGATATTCTGGCCATGGGTCATATCTCTCGCCCAGGTCCAGCAGGCTCCGTCTCACACGCTATTACTATACGAACTTGCATTCAATAACTTCTTCTGTGTTTTTTGCCGTGGCGGCCGAAATAGCAGAGAGTTACCAGCGAAAACACTGGTACAAATATAAGTTTGCCTCTCATGTTTAACAATATAGAGCTGTGTTAATAACAATTAACACTGTGGACAAATGTCAGAAGTGTGGACCGGCGCTGTCGCCGCTGTGTCTCTCCATGTTGCTA
>NC_045735.1:10032848-10036581 GCF_008692095.1 Etheostoma spectabile | reverse complement strand
TGTGAGTGAATGGGGGCGGGGCTGAGCGGAGAGTAAGAGGAGAGATCCAAACACAGGTACAGCTTTAAAGAAGAAGTGGGTAAAAAAACAAATACCGGAGCATCCTATCAATGAAATGATGCATTTAATATATCGCTCCATCAAATTTGATCATGAGAAGCCAAAATCGTGATCGTTATTAAAATTAAGCCCTAAATCTGATGGTGAATTGCTCCTGCACTATGTTAAAGTGCTTTGAGTAGTAGTTAAGACTAGAAAAGCACTATGTATATACAATCCATTTACATTTTTGTCCAGAAATTAAACCTAAAAAAAATATTTACTTAATATAACATATTCATAGATTCTGGATTTGTTAACGAGGGCAAAGAAGTATTTATAAACTAGGTATTTTAATTTTTTGTCAAAAAAACAGACACATTATTCTTCCGAGCAGAGTATTTATATTTCCTAAAACATGTCTAGAAGGGATCATTAAAATGTCTTTTGCTACGCCATTTCCTGCCCTGGTATACATCATTGCGATTTAATATAATTGCTATTTTGCAAACTGTTTTTTAACGAAAATGTTTCTAGTCAGCATTATCTGTCTCCCCAAAATGATATTGCAAAGTAGTTGCATGTGAACATAATTGGTAGAAGACCAAGTTATCTTTGTTTTCTGCTTCATTTGAATGGCCACACAGATAACCAGAATTAGGTTTTACTTCAATCTAAGCAAACTAATACTGGTGATGGCTGGAATAATGCTTTGACTTTTAACTTTCACTTTGTTTTTAGTTTTAAACATGACAAAGAGAAATTGTTTCTTATTTTGCTTAACAGGTAAAAATGTGATGGACCCACAACGTAGCCAAATATACGGTATATACATAATTTCATGTTTAGACACACCTGCGGCAAAGTCACTGGAGTGAAAACTCCACAAGTCTGTCTTGCGGAACAGCTTACTATGGATATGAATATTAATGTATGGAAATACAGGTATGTGGCTACTGAACCAAAGCCATATCTGAGTGTCTGGCATGGAAATTAAAATGACGAGCTAGAGGGGATGGAGAACATTATTTGTGGTTTTCTTTGATTGAAAGTTAAAGCAAACTGATGGATAATCTGGAAATGATTTCTATGTTGTCTCTGGATAAACAAAAGTACTGTATAATCAACAGCTCAACCACCCTCTGCTGTTAATGTGATAAAAAGGAAATTAATTCAATTAAAAGACATGTATTAGCCTCCACTAATTAATTTATATGCTGTGTAATTGTTTGGTAAGGATAAATGGAACACGTCTCATTTTCATTAATAAGAACAATGTAAAATGGAAACAGTTTACAAAGTCAGTAGCTTACAATTGTTTAACAGTCTCATATCCAGAAGATGGAACGATCTCAGAAAACATCTGTCCTCATCACATGGACATAAGGCACCTAATTGGACCACAATGGTGTCTGACCAATTTAGCCATTGTTCCTGATATGATATTGCTGTCAGTTGGATGATGAACAAAGTAAGGCTTAACAAAAAAAAGATGAAAAATGAAGTGTCCTCTTCTTCTTTCAAATTATGCACATCATAGAGGCTGATATTTTAAACTACTCCTGGATCCATGCACCCCTTTTCTAGTCTACGATGGCTTAGATTGTTATTGTTTGGCAAAGACACAGTCTTTAAAAAAAATTTAAGATAGATAAGATACATCCTTTATTGTCTTCCAAGAGGAAATTAGTTTTTACAGCCCGCAGTTTACAAGTCAATATTAAAGAGCAGTAATACAAGACATTGACAGTTCATAACACACTGGCATGTATGCTCTACATAGTGCGGTGTGAGAAAGGCTTCAAAAGACACACAGTGGTGATAGGAAAGTTGAAATAAAGAGTCTTGCCCAGCTTCTGATTTTCTTCCACCAGCTCGTGTTTTAAAATTTTCGCATTAAGAGTTTGACCTTTATGAAAACCTAAAACATTACACAAAGTTCTGGAGATGACACATGTACCTTAGTCCCTGCAATAAATCATTTGTGAAGGTGTTAAAGATACAATATGTAACATTCCGGGATTAAAATGTCTAAAAACAACCATACCTATGTTATATATTTTTAGTTATTATGTTATATTGTAAGACTTCATGTTCTTCAATGTTCTTACACTATCCCAAATGTTTCCACCAAATTTCAAACCCAGAGAAATATTTTGTTTTATTTTCAAACACAGGTCGTTTCCTTTAGTCGCTTGTCAGTGCCGTCATATAACCTTTCAACGTCTAGTTACTCGTAACTTCCGTCAGAACACTGGCACCCAGATAATATGTTCAGGAGTAATTATAAATCATACAATGTCACAGAAAAAACACTTGAATAATAACATAAATCGTAATACACAGCATCATTTTGTGAGTGATTACATGCCACTTTGCAACACGGTAATACAACAGAGACCTTATTTATTGATACATTTCAATATTGATCCAGCTTAACGTTACTACAATTTGCTGCTTGACAAGTAGCTAACGTTAATGCTATTACTTGGTGGGTAACATTATGAGGTAACAACATCGTTCAACACACTCATAAAGTTTTAAGTGTTAGGGCTATGAGGGTTCTGAGCACGGTTAACAGCACTGGGCCAACCCACGAATGAGTTCATCAGTATCATTAAAGTCTAGCTATAGCTAGATAGACAGCTAATCTAATACTAATTTAGCCAGCTAGCACAGCCCAGTCTGTCGAAAAACCGACTGGGCCTTACTCCCCCAGCGCATAGAGACTCAGTCAAGATGACAGCTGACAACAGCCCCATGACATATAGCTAGGTAGTAACCGTTAGTCGTCAGTCAGCTAGCAGCAAGCCACTTTCATTACAGCAATCCATACCCGGCCAGCCCTTTACTCCAGTGCCTGGTGCTTACGACGCTAACAGCAGTTTAATGAAGCGTTGGGAAACAGACCATATCAGACCCAGCACCCGAGTCACAACAGCGGCCATCCATAACGTTAGCTACGTCTCCCTACCGGAGACGTACCGGTGTCACTACCGGTGTCCGTGTCAAAAATTTCCTCCCTGCCAAATTTTCCCCCCATTTGCGTTTATCTGTCTTAGATTTGATTAGATTAGATGATACTTTATTCATCCCACAGCGGGGAAATTCCCTTGTTACAGCAGCATTCTCTACAATGAAAGCAAAACAAACAAACAAGTAAACACACAAGAAAAACAGGCAAACAATAGACAATGTGCAGAAGGTAGACTGAAGTAAAGTAAAGTGGAGTCTGTACGGTTAGCTAAATTAACGCAACAAAAAGTGGGTTAATCACCAAATGAAAAGTTAACATTACAGAAAAGAGAGAGATCATTCTGGGCAGCTGGGAGATGTTCTGCTGCTGCACCTTGGCCATCGGACGTCCCGGACATTCCCCCGGCAATACCCATCATCACCCGTGTCTCAGCCTTGTTAAGCAACTAGCTAGCGTTATAACAAACCTCGGTCGCCCGGTCCAAAAGATGACACTGACATGCAAAATATTTTGTGTTTTAACTGTTGGCTAATGTTAGCTGCTGGCTCACTAGCTAACTGGTTGGCTACCAATAAAAATCAAATCAAGAAAACCTTAATTATGTTGGGGGAAACACAGCCATTTTATTAGAATAACACGGATAAAGGTTACTAAACTTAACATGAATAAACTTGAATGGGTAAACACGTCCGTGAACAGATGCATTCTAATCAGCGA
>NC_045735.1:10031251-10032838 GCF_008692095.1 Etheostoma spectabile | reverse complement strand
CACTAAAAACTACAACTCCCATAATTCCATGCAACTTCCAAAACTCATCAAAAGTCTGTGTTTACCATTCATTGTTTTGGTTAAGAGACCCCCTGTGGCAGAAAGTTAGAAATTGTACGTCTAATTCAATTAGTTTGTTGTAATTTGTGGGTATGGATGTAGTTGTCCTGTTGAATTTCAATACATAGAACAAACACTGTTGGCCTAAACTGATTTTTGAGTTCTTTGTGCTCAAGTGACAAAGTAGCCTATAATGCAGATCTGTATGTAGCCAAAGAAGGGACACAGGGCATGGATGGGTTGAATAATTCTGCCAAATACAGAGAAGAGACCCTAAAGGGACGGAAAAGACAAGATGAATCACTTGACTATGGGAAAAGACTATTTGACTAGGCACTGTTTCTCTGCTGAGATCTGGCTCTGAGCGCTTATATTTTCTGTTTTACATTAATCCTTGCTTGGCAGACACCTTTGTGGGGCAAGCCTATTTGTTAGCATCTCCAAAAAACAGCACTGGCACTCCTTACATCCATACTCTCAGAGGCTTGCATTGAGAGGCATAAATGTAACAGTGAAAATAAAGAGAGAGAGAGAGAGAGAGAGAGAGAGAGAGAGAGAGAATCAGCTAAAAAAGAGGGAGAGAGAATCAAAGCCAAGGAGACAGAAAAAAGGCCTAGAATGAAAAATAACTCCAACACCAACACATCGAGAGGCTTGGCAATCACAGCCATGGTTTTGCAGGCATCACAGACAACAGATTCGCAAACAACACTCTGGTCTAGATTAGTGTCACCTCATGATTGATTCCCCCAAGCCAACTGATAAATTTTCTGGGGTAGGCAATCTGTGAAAAAACGAATCAGTTGTGGTAAAAAAACAAGAAAATAAACAATGTTTGAACCTGATGCATGGCAGCCACCACTTTGACTAGTAACGTTTGCTCAGGGGTCGGTCACCTTGAAAAGGCAATCTGTGGGGACCAATAGTGCTGACTATGCTGTACATTAACTGCACTTACCTCAGGGCTTTTTTCTTTGGGATTCCCAATAAGTTAGCTCTGACAGATATTCTTTGTTTGCATGTGTTACAATGCCTATTTTAGAATAGTGCTGTCATGACACAGAGGCTAAATCTTTACTGAGAATGTATTATTTACTTGTTTGTTGATTTCACAACCAAGTCATGTATTAGATTCCCCAAAAAGTACTACCGCCATTCCTCATAACAAATGCTTTTATATTTCCTTGTCATTTTTTTCACATACTAAATTGAATTTCCAACATTTTCTATGAGTCAGCCTGCCTCGTATGACTTTATCACTAAAACCAGAAGCTGTGACCTACTTTATCCGGCTCTGCATGTGAAATATCCTGTTTATTTCACACACAGCCATGACCAGTCCTACTGGTCAAGACTATTTATGTGACAGAGTGGGTTGGTTCCGTGGTCCAATAATCCATTCCTAGCAAAAGTCATCTTCACCTCTTATAAAGCAGCCTATATACAGTATGTTATGTGCCAGATGTTAAATACAAGCGTTGATTTGCCCGTGCTCCAACAGGAACCAAATTAGGACCAGAGTAATGG
>NC_045735.1:10014729-10031241 GCF_008692095.1 Etheostoma spectabile | reverse complement strand
GCAAGAAGTACTTTCATGACTTTATTTATCACTCTAAACCCAATAACAATGATAAAAAAAGAAGCTGCAAAAAAATATATCACTCAGATTTCCGAACACAGATGCCATTCAGCTCCAGGCAATAGCAACAGTGACAATCACACATGAAGAGATTTGGATATCAACCTCTTCGAACAATCCAGACTGTCTTGAAAACAAATACTGACAGTTATGAGACAGAGAATGTTGGAAAGGGGATGTAAGGTGGTCTTGAGGTCTCATTACTTGGGTAGGGTGACAAGGTCAGGTGACGGGTACGAGTGGAGAGAGACATGAGGAGGGGGTGGAATAAGTGAACTGTAAAGGGATAGAGGATGGACCAGGGGATAGAGTGGGGCCACCAACACTGATTTATTCAGAAGCTCATTAGCGTAGACAGGCCGGGGCACAAGTGAAAAGGGAGTTCACCCTCATTGGGGCTCATTACACACTGGCAGGAAACTGACCCAGCCTGGGCCAAAGTCACACTCATCAGGGTAACATTGACTACCTTTACTCAGACAGAACCAGACTTGGCTTCAGGCCACGTGGTCTGTGGGAAGTTTCTCACTCTCTCTCTCTCTGACTTTCACTCTCATTATCCCTAACTCATATCTCTGTGGGTTGACTATATTCAGTGTAACACTATGATCTTCCTATGTAAACATAACACAGGATGAACTTAAACACATGAAGCAGTACTGGCACAGCTGTTGGCATGGGGTCCTACATCATGTGGAGGAACTGCACAGTGTGAATAAATTACCTTTTTACCAAAGGAGGCACTAGGGTATTGGCTTTAAGGGAGAGACTTTTTTGTGCATTGTGGTTGTTTTTTGGCAGAAATATAGCTGCAGTTCAGGAAACTGGTAGAGACAGCCCATGGGCCTTTTGTCCCAGAATTCATGCGTGAGTGATCACCGCATCCATAGCGACACACTGTGTACCTGAACAATAGCATTGGCTGGGTGGCTAAAAGGGAGCCAATTACGATGGGGTTGGGGTATCTTGCTGATGGGAGGCGAGCCAATTAAGCTGACAGAGCTAGAGTGCTGTGTATGGAGAGAAACTGGCAGGGCGTGCTAGCCTTGGGAGCTACACAGAACCAATGGGGGGCTTACGCTCACTTTAGCCCACTCTACTGCCCTGCTGGGGTGTGAAGTGACATCACACTGCTTCAAAAGAGGACCCCTTTAGCGCTTGGGAGAAGAAAAAAAAACAAAAAACAGTTGTGGTGCAGTTGTGAGTTTAGCTTCACTTGCTTAGCTTCATATCTGTCAGCTGTCCTTCAGATTGATTTAAGATCAGCCATGCGCCATTAATTAGTTGGAAACAGAGTCCTGTTAAACAAAAGCACCTTGTCGCTTTCCCCTCATCTCACCAGAAAATATATATGAGATGTTTTCAGGGATGTCTCACCTTCAGATCTATTATTCATCTGGTTTTTTTTTCTTTCCCAATGACATGATAAGACTCCAGTGAAATAGAAAAATGCTCATTAAACTATCATCAATTGAAAATAGATCACACTTTAATGAGATGGCTAGAAAGAAGTGGGAGTGAGAGTGATGTTGAGCAAGGGAGATGGGAGTGACTGTGGGAGGGAGGTGAGAAAGGAGGAATTGTGTATGTAAATATTTTAGGAAGTCGCAAAGGTAGAGCTGAGTAATAACAGACTAAATTAAAAGTGGTTTAGGTTCTGATCATAAAACATGAATCTGGGACTACTGTTCAGTTCCAGCCATACATATACATAATTGATTACAACCCCTAAACGCATGTATATAAGGGATTAACAATGATGCACATGAGCTTGGCCAGGCTTTCGTTTTTCATCTTGCATCTAATCCTTGACGTGAGAATTCACAGATCAGTCTAACTTAACTCATGAATGATTCATTCTTCTTCAAGGGTTTGTCAACAGGAAATCTCTAATCAATCCCCAGTGCTCATTTTCTATTCCCGTTTTCAGGCTTTCCCCAGTTTCTAACCTTAATGTTAGATTAAATTATGAGTTAGAGCACATTTTCAATTTTGCAAATAGCATATGTAGAAAATCTATAAGATGAATTGAGCAAGCTGGACTTGCAAATTTGCAGCTGAAGGTCAGACAAATTGCTGACTGCTGACTGGAATGAATGACAAGTAATTCGCAGAGTCTGAAATCAGATCCTTTGGAAACTTGGATGGATATGTTTCAAATGAGAATTTATATGAAAACATGTCCCTCTTATGCAAGTCCATGAGGCAAAGGAGAAGGGTAAAAATAAGTTAAGCCTATGTCTTACAGCAGGTTGGAGCGGGCGGTTAGGCAACCTCTCTCTCTCTCTCCATAATATTATATATAAGTAAAAGCAACACATTTCACAGCGCCATTGTCTTAATCAGGGTACCACCGGCAATTCAAGCCTGAATTTCCATTATAGGCATAAATCTTGCTATTTAGTGGTGTGCAGATGTATGAGGAGACAGCTTAACCGAGAGGAGGTAAGGATAACACATGGCTAGATGCCATTCTGATACTGAAAAGCCAACTTTGATCCACAGCTTTCCAGTTATCTACTGCACCCGAAGAAAGGCTAGATGAATAATAATAATAATACTAATTCATTTGATATAGCACCGTTTACAAAACAAACATTTGTTAAAATACAGTATGATCCAAAACATAAGAAGGAATGATAGTGTGAAAGGAAAAAATAACAGGTCTATCTCTGAAGGGATCCTTTCCATAACGTTGTTGGACACTAACTGCAGTGATCTTGCTTAACACCGAACCAATGTCAAAGATTGTTGTTTCCATCTGTCACTTAGACACAAAAACATAGAAAAATAGGGTCCAGTATAACAAAAAAAAACTAAAACATTAGTTACCCTTTAACATAGAGACAAATTAAACTGAAGATTTAATTTTAGAGTTACAACTTAGAAATAAAGCATTTTGCACTTTTAACTGGCCTCTCTATTTTAACGGTCAAATAATATTGCATTTCAAATCACATTTTGCATAAAGAACAGTGCCTGGGTTATTCAGATCTCAGTTCATTGTCTCTCAATCTCTCAATGGCATGTGTCCCGTGGCACATGTGATTGTGGGTGACAGCTCAGGCTCTGTGTTGGATACAATAGTTGGCAGTTTGGAGGCCTGATTTGCTTTAAGCTCTTGGGGGTACAAGTATGCTTTGTGAAGTGGATATGTCCTGAGGGCAAAATAAGAACAACTCACCCTTCATAAAAGAAGGCTGACCAAGATGGATATGACAATAAACAAACAAAAAAATATATAGTTAAGTATGATTGTGACCAGAGTTGGAATATTACTAATTTGAACAGAACAAAAAACTCTTGGTTGTAAAATGAACCAGTAGTAGCTGTTGCAGTGCAGTTGCTCCACTAGCCAACACTAGAAGACTGTGGATGCCACAATATGAAAGTGGAGGAGGGCACAACAGAGTGCTTATGCATGCTCAGGAAACCTTCCAGCATTATTAGAGGTTCTTTTTCACACAAGCTTTGCCTCCACAAAGAGCTTCACAGACTAGACCACTCACCGTTATATTACACTCATATTCCTCTCACTGATGATGCAGCATCGAGAGCCCAGGACAAATTACAGCCTGCTTGCTCGAAGTGGCGATGTTTCTTTCAAAAATATGTGTTCAACTATTACTGCAATAGAGTCATGGCGATTTCATGTGTAGCACATCAGCAAGGATGACACTTTGTGGCAGAGTTGTTCCCCTTTGCCATTGCACGTGTCACCCATCTGGATGCAGCGTAAACTTCACCAAGTCAGTAAGCCAGACAAGGACAAAATAAAGCACCTTGCTGTGCCCTCAAGTGGGCTTAGTAATAAAGTGCGGCTCGGGCCTCATATTTCTGTCTGAACCCAACCCGAGTCCAAGAGAGCAGTAACCGTGCCTGACCTGAACATCACAGGCTTTCTGTTTTATGTCCAAACCGACCCAAGTCCAATGCAGTTGATATAAGTTTGTGTTACATGAATATTCATGGCCTGAAACAGACAGAAATGTTGCGTTCCGGTGTATCACCACATAAGCTAAATAACAAAACAAAAATCAGACTTTTTTTTTTGCTCTTTGGACATAATGTTGGAGAATAATAATGGCTGTATTTCAGGTTAAGTCTTTAACCTTTACCTCTTGAAGACCTTTTTGTTTAACCAGAAACAGCTCTGAAGTTTCTAGCCCTAAACCCACGAGACTCCATTTAAAAAAAACAATACTTAACATGTATAGAGCCAACATATTTTCACATACCGTATACACTGGTAAACTATGTGCTTATTTCAACCAGAACTAGAGTTGTGATGGTTGGGAAAAGTGGATAAATTACACAATTTTTTTTTTTTTTTTATCTTTTATTTAGTTTTTGTCAACTTTGAACTAGTTGCTGGAAATGTGCACAACATTAATGTACATTTTTACAAAACACAATTGAGTTTTGCTATTTCTTTCTTTTTCTTTACTTCTATTCTTTGGAAGAGTTTGGGGGTATGGATGATCAATGGGGTGCCCTAGTGGGAGCTGTGTCTCCATGGATCTGGTATGTGCTTGCCAAGGCCTGTCAACCCAGTCCCATTGTAATCTTACAGTAGTGTTGGCTGGAGTAATTTTTTAGAACGCATGCTACAATAAAATCAAAACAATTACTCAAAAAAGCCCACCATTCAAGCAAGGTGTCATCCACTTTTAGGCTCTGATACTGCTTAACTTTTGAAAACCGTGAGAAGAAAAAGAATAGAGGTTCTTAAGTCCAAAAAAAAACCATGAGAAAAAAATTAGGTAAGGGTAAGTTTGTGAAAGGATTTTCACAAACTTACCCTTGCACACTTTGGCCTCACATTGCTGAGCATGTAATATGGTGGATCAGGCTGCACATTTATACTTTACTTCAATTGCAGCGCGGCTGAACAAGATTAAATTGAAAGCTAAGAAGACATGATTTAGTGTGCAGCCATTACATTTACACCTATTCATTGTCAAGTCAATTTGGCATCTGCAGTTTGTGTGGCAATTTCTGTCTTACATCCATCACTGGCTCATCCCAAACCCAGGCAACCATCGAGGGACAGTTCTAATTCGCTGGGCTAATTAAAAGATAATTCATGTGAGCATTCACAGATGTCAATGGAGTTCATGCACACCTTAATCACAAGATGACTGCTTTGAGGCAGTGGGAGAGATTGACAGAGCTATTTGTAGTTCATTCTCTGCTTGCTACACATTAAGGAGCTAAACCATTTTGCCTGTTCTGATGAAGAGTAAGACTTCATGTCGAGGACAAAAAATGGACTCCACTCACTTGGCTGATTTTAAACAGCAGAAAAGAAGACAGAACAGTGCTGGTAACAGTTAGCAATAGAGCGGTAAACAACATCAACCTTTTTATTATACTAAAGGTTATACAACAGCACCTTTACCATGGCAACTATTAGTCTACAAAGACTGATATGGAGACGTTTGTGCTGAGTTTGTTCTCTAAACAGTGAATTAATTTTATTCAGCTGCTTGCCTCCCCCATATTTGTTCTGCTTAACTAAGATGCCAATCATAATAGCAGACTTCCCAAAAAAATACAAAAACAATATTCATTTGACTCTTCTATCAGCGGCAACTAAAGGAAATAAGTATTGCTATTTGCACAAACCTTTACTTCACACAAACAAACAGCAAGATGAGGTTTATGGCAGAACCATCTGCTTTTTGTTCGTTGTTTTCAACATCAGTATTGCAATGTGCTTGACCTCATTTTGATGATGACCAAGAGGTGACCATTGGCCTAAGGCTGCCTCTTAGATTTGTATTGTGTTGCATGAACTTTGCTCAACAACAGAAAATTGCTTGGAAATGTCATGTAGTCAATGGCACCATGTCTCAGGCAGAAAAGTTTGACATAGGCTGTGTGCCATTTCGGGCATGTCACAGACATCAGACCTTACCTGCAGCAATAGGCGCTTGTTTTTTTATCTTTTCTATTTTGTTTCTTTGATAACTCTGTCAGTCCATCAGCCAGTACAAGGTGAGCTGGTTTTCCAAAATGCTTCAGATCAAATGGAAGGGTCAGTCAACACTCCATATTGGTTTTGATAAAAGGCATGCAGCAATGCATCACATTATAAACATTATACTGACAGGACACAGGCAGACCTCAATCCAAATGGCCTTCAAGGATTATCAGTAAAGATATGTGATAAATGATTAATCAATAATATCAATATAAATCACTAGCAAATTGTGATAATTGATTATAAAGTTAGTTATGGTAATTGTGTAAAAGTATGCAAGGTCTTCTAGTACCATCTGACAACATAAGACTATAAAGTTCATAAAAAAAAAAACTAGTATGTTTTCAACTTCTCACTTGCATTTTTTTAAATTGGCTGTGTTTTTTAAACAGTGTTTGCCATACAGTATCAAAGCAGAGAAACGTACAGCATCAGTCTGTAAAAGCTTGACACATTCACCTTCACATACAGACCCATAACCTGCATTGAATACAATATTTAATGTATTATTGTTTTGTATTTCAATGACAATGATCCGCTGCTTGTTTATGCATGTACTATTTAATACACTGAAAAGTGAAGCACGGTTAAGGGACTGATTATCATCCTGCCAATGATGTATATTACCTTTGAAAATCACTCCTACAGCAAAATGGATAACATTCTTACCTTGATGAGGATGTCATCAAAGCATTTTGTCTTCATATAAGTATTCCACTGAGTCTTAAGTGCCACTGCATAGTGAAATTTTATGAGTTAAGAGTTTAATTTCAAGCTTATAGTTTACTTTGTTATTCAGCGTTTATCTCAAAGCGGAAATTAAACTATGACATAAAGTTCAGAGGCACCATTTTCTTCTGCAAACAATATTAATATATAGGAGGCATTTCGAAAGCTGCATTATGATGTAATCCTTAGTGCTGGTGATCTGAAGACCTTGATGGTCACTCCCTTTGAAATTAGCCGCTGGAATAAATCTTGCACTCATTAATGAACAGTCTTATCGCGAGCCAGCAGATCAAGATTAATGAGTTGTAATAATGATGCATACCTGTAAAGTGACATTTACTTCAAGGATATTTAATCAAGCGTCTGCCTTCTCTGTTCTCAGCAAGATTCATAATTGGAACGTAGATTGTCAGGGATTGTTCCTCATGAAATACATCATGTGTCTTATGAAAGCAATCATATAAGCTAATAACAGTATGCCAGCTGTAAATATAAATGTGATTTGCATTAATCTCCATTAGTTTACTGGGTAAAAGATAAGGGGGTATATCAGATATAATTATCACCAAAATGCCATTGTGTATTGTATTCGGTTAATTTGATATAAGACTGAAATTAAATGAAATATTGTTATGCTCTTATAATGAATAACTTCCCTATACTGTATAGAAATACATAGTTAAAAGGTCAAAAACAAATACCATAACAGCTTTACAATATATCTCAGGGAATTGTGAGACCAGTGAATCTTCACTGGTCTCATGATTCAATTACGATTATCCTGTCAATGATTCAATTCGATATCCCGATGCATCACAATGTGTCACCTAACATTATTATATATTACTGCACATGGTTTTCTTCAACAAATTCAAGCGGTCAGATATATATGAACTCCCCTTTTTTTTCTTAAAAAGGAAGTTCCTGAATGTAACACAGTTTGAACACAGCAGACATTATAAATGTTACATGATTCCAACAAAGAGAGGCTACAGTCTACAATCACAACATAGATGACATCAACACTTGTAAATATCTCCTATCATACATGACTGCACGTCATATCATCCTTTTTAAATTAGCAGGGACCGGTATAGCTGATAGTGTAATGTTAGCGTAATTATTGTTTCTCACTGACCTAACATTCCCATTTCCCACAGTCAGTAAATATAGCGTGTTCTGAGGCCAGTGTTATATTTAAGATAAACTTCTACATTTGTACAACAGTTGTAAATATTAGCTTGAACATACTGTAATGAATAAATGGTTATATTAGTCAGCTAAAAGTATGCTTGAAATAGATTTACAGTAATAGATCAATTGTGAGGCTGCTAAGCAAGTACTCTGGTTTCCGTGATATGTCGGGCTGACAATAACACATCTAAGGCCTGAAGTGGAGAGAAGTGGAGAAGTGGGGCAGTTGAACAGGTGGTTGTCGCAGGGCTGTGGCTCTGTGCCTTGTCATGCTGATGTTCAGGTCTTGGATGATGCTAGGCTGGTTAAAGTGGTGGAGATGGGACAGTTGAACTAGTAAATTAGTGGCTGCTCGTTTACTGTACTCTTCCCTCGTAACTAACGTTATCAATATTTCCCACTGTCGCCAGGCTCTTTGCTGGTGAGCCGACTTTTGAAAAAAGTCTAAAGATATATATTTGATATGTTTTTCTGAAGTACAATGTCTACCATCTTTTTATTTTTAATCCTTTGGCTTTGCGCCACCATTCAGTACATAACCACTATTGTGTTGGGTTAGTCAGCGATAACACCTTGCTCTTGCAGTCGTCGCCATGTTCATCACGTATGCGACGACTGACGTCAGTCAGATGAGCCATCAAGGCAATGAAAAAAAAAGCTGCAATTGTAAAACCAACAAACGACATAAGTTGGCTATTAACAATCGATTCTAGTCTGTCGTTGCATCAATGCAGAATCGTCTGTATCACAATGCATCGTAAAAATGTAATTTCAACATCCCTAATATATATGGCTAAAGGCAGATGAACTGTCAGTCTAATTAAACTGAAACGTGGGCTACATGTCATAAGGGCTGTATGAGCATTAAATAATACATTAGTAGCAGATGCATTCAAAGACAAAGGTTTCCAATACACGCCTCTCACCAAACCTAACAACCACGGTCCCACATAAGATGTGACACGACGGTGATTAACGACTAGCTCAATCAACCCAGGGTTTCCCAATCCAGCGAAGAGCGTGTTCACATAACAAAGGGCAATGTTTGCACTATATGACCAATCGCAAACATGGACAAGTCTACCAAAGTTGCATATTTTACACAAGAAAAGCAAATGATAATCCTTCAGAAAAATGAAAAACACAAACACCTGCAAAAAGAAACAGAGTTGCTGCTTCCTAATCCAGGACAGAAAGCTGCCAAATAATTCCCGACGCTGTAAATGCATAAAATACAAGTTGTATCAATATCACTGCCAAATCAGTCAGGCACACACAAGTTCTGAGCATAATTACTTTTGTGCATTCCAAAAACTTCCATTGCTGAAGCCCATTCTTTAAGTTGCAATCCTGGCAGTTGAGTGATCATGGGAGCAAATAAAATAAATATAAAAACATATTTCAAAGCAATGTGTCTAGTGGCAGCATATGGCTCAAGAAGTTGACAAAAATAGGTAATTCCCTCCGCTGAAAATCTACTGTATATATTTCATAAAGATCCCCATCAGGGCACATCAACCTCTCATCCGCGCAATAAGCTCCACCGGATCTTCTAGGAATGCCAAGGCTGTTATCAACTGAGTATTGATTGGTCAGTAGGCGGTGCTTTTACATTGGTTGATCTCTAATCTCCAGCATAACCTCCTCCCGACCAGGTTAGGTGTTCATCATAAATTACCGTGGCGATTTAACCCGGTATCAAGTGATCCACCGTTGTGATACACAAAACCCTGGGTTGAACATGAAGTTACCTCAGTAACCCCGAATCTTGCTTTGTAGAATAGGCATCTAGTAGTTGGGTCAGATAACCAACAGATCACACCCACATGTTTTAAATAAATAGGGACCAATGGATCTGAGATCTAGTTGCACTGGTAACCACAAAGGAGGTGAGCGTGTGCAAAATATAAAAAGGAGATGGAAATCAGATTGGTCTTCATAAGGAACACAAACAAAGGAAAGAGTAAGAAAGACACTTACACCCTCTGTTTTAAGACTCATGTTGGACGCATTTAGAGCTTTGTGGACGCATTTACAATGTAACAATGTATTTGATCACCAACATTTACGGCAAAACAAGACATGTAATAAGTTTGACTTTTATATTTTATGTTGTGCTTAGAATTCTGCAGATTACACTCAAACAAAATTAAAAGTTCATATGTCAACATTTTCCAACACATTGCATAATAATGTGAAGAAAACTTTTTAACTATGACATTATTTCCAAAAGTAGGCATTATAGTATAGTTTCATAGGATAAAGCGTAAAAACCATTGTAGCTTTAATTCTCACCCATCCTCTTCAGTCTATACTTAATTTAAATTGCACAGCAATTACCTTTTTGTTCTCGGTTTGCTACTATATTTGTATTTGCTGTCCAATTATTATAATAACTATATTCCTAGTGCATCATTAAATTGGTTATAAGCTTTATGCCTGAAAGGTATTTCCCAACAGTTTTCACTGCATACTGTAGAAATGGTAGTGAAGGGAACATGCAGACCACTTCTATCAATCAGTATAGACTGTTTTGGGCACAGGTGATAAATTAAAAAAAGCTTTTGACTGTGAGAAATGCATAACGGCCCATGGCCAGGTAAAAGATAAAAATAAATATCACTAGTTAATAGTATTTTAGGCTGGTGAAAGTCTCTTTGGGGATGCACTAGAGCATCACTGTCAAGCAGCTAGACGGTTCAGCATGAATGAAATGAACATCTCGCTCAGAGGACTGATGGAAATGTTTTCAAAGAGAGCCAGACATTTTACAAAACAAATGTACACAAATTAACCTCTTCAAATTACTTATGTTTCAGCGCTGACTGTTTTGCATTGTCTGAAAATACATTTGGATCCATTCCAAGGTAATTAGTTTATTTGGATGACTGTCTTTGGAGGGACTTTCTTTGGGATTGCCTATGAAAATCTGCCTCTCTTTGCAGCAGGCTTTTACTTCAATTGTGTTTCATGAATACCACATGCACTTCAGGGAGACCACCTGCACAAACATAAATCTCTTCATTGGCATTTTCTATTTAGAGTTCTTATCTCACACAGTAGGCCAATTTCTTTTCACTTTCTGTCCAAGATCTTGCTCCAAAATTACTTTAATACTTTTGGACGATTTTGTGTGGGTGTTCGCTTGGAAATGTAATCTTAATCTGTCAACACCATGTTGTGCCGTGTCATACAAGCATCCGCTACGCATGCGGTATCGATTACGAGCTACGGTGAAGCAGAGAAGATGAAAAGAACAGCGCAAAACAAACCAGAGGAGCATACATTAATGGTAGAGTTAGTTAGGAAATAACAACAGTAGAGTTAGTTAGGAAAAAAACAACACAGACGTGGAGATATTTTTGGGGAGTTAAGAAACCAGAAGAGCAAAAGAGAAAGGCTGCAGCCACAGGGGAAAATGAAGAATGTGTACGCAAAGAGCGAGCAGCAGGAACTGAGCATATCTAGAGTTACAGACTCAAAGGGGGACTCAGAAAATGAGATTTTATAAAGTTACATGATCGTTATTTTCCGTTCACCTTTATTACCATTATTTCATGAAGGTTTTGAAAGTAAATGTTTATATTTTTTATATTTTAATGGTATATCTGCCATCAACCCAATTAAAACCAATTTAAAGAGACATGAATGTTTAAATGTATTCAGTGGCACTCAATCTGGTTTATTTGCTCAACGTTGTTTGTTGCCTCCAACATCGCCTTCCAGGCAGCTAACCCTAACCCTAATCATAATCATTGCCGCGCTGCCTGGAAGGAGATGTTGGGGTCAAAAGACACCAAACACCGGTTTATTTTCCCAGGAGAAAAATTGGCTTGATGAAAATCGGCTGGTAATTTTTAAAATACACAAGCCATGTTGGCCGGTGATCAAAAACAGTTAATTCAAACTTGATTCTGAGTTTCTGTATATTGGGAGGAAAAATTATCTGTCAATGAACCAGAGGGCAATAGCTTCTGGCAGTCTTATTTTAGGACTATACTGGATTTATTAATCATATTTTATACTTTACATATGACAATCTCATAAATACATCTACCATGTCAAGGACTAACATGATCATGTTTTCTAGAAGCTGATTTTAAATTCAAGGTTGGGAGAGCAGAGTTCACCAACCAGACTATCCATCCATCTTCGTCCGCTTATCTGATATCAGGTCGCGGGGGGAGCAGCTCCAGCAGGGGACCCCAAACTTCCCTTTCCCGACCCACATTAACCAGCTCCGACTGGGGGATTCCGCGGCGTTCCCAGGCCAGGTTGAAGATATAATCCCTCCACCTAGTCCTGGGTCTTCCCCAAGGCCTCCTCCCAGCTGGATGTGCCTGGGACACCTGCCTAGGGAGGCGCCCGGGAGGCATCCTTACCAGATGCCCGAACCACCTCAACTGGCTCTTTTCGACGCGAAGGAGCAGCGGCTCTGCGCCAAGGTCACCCTATCTCTAAAGGGAGATGCCAGCCACCCTCCTGAGGAAACCCATTTTGGCCGCATTTTTGTACCCTGGATCTCGTTCTTTTGGTCATGACATAGCCTTCATGACCATAGGTGAGGGTAGGGACGACGACTGACCGGTAGATTGAGAGCTTTGCCTTCTGGTTCCGCTCTCTTTTCATCACAACGGTGCGATAAATTGAATGTAATATCGCAACCGCTCCACCGATTCTACGACCAATCTCCCACTCCATTGTCCCCTCACTCGCGAACAAGACCCCAAGGTATTCAAACTCCTTCACTTGGGGTAAGGACTTATTCCTACCTGAAGAAAGCACTCCATCTGTTTCCTGCTGAGAACCATGGCCTCAGATTTAGAGGTGCTGATCCTCATCACAGCCGCTTCACAGTCAGCTGCAAACCGATCCAGTGAGTGCTGAAGGTCATAGGCCGATGATGCCATCAGGACCACATCATCCGCAAAAAAGCAGCTATGAGATCCCCAGCCCACCGAACTGCAACCCCTCCCCACCCCGACTATGGCTCGATATCCTGTCCAAGAATACTACAAACAGGATTGGTGATAAAGCGCAGCCCTGGCGAAGGAGGAGATTGGATGGCCCTAAGAAGGGACCCCCTCACCCCATACTCCCGCAGCACCTCCCACAGTATCTCACTGGGGACCCGGTCATATGCCTTCTCCAGATTCAAAAAACACATGTAGACATGGGCATACTCCCAGGCTCCCTCCAGGATCCTGTGAAAGTGAAAATCTGATCCGTTGTTCCACGACCAAGACGAAATCCGCATTGTTCCTCTTCAACCCGAGGTTCAACTATTGGCCGAAGCTTCCTTTCCAGCACCTTGGAGTAGACTTTAACAGGGAGGCTGAGAAGTGCGATACCCCTGTAATTGGCACACACCCTCTGGTCCCCCTTTTTGAAGAGGGGAACCACAAACCCCGTCTGCCACTCCATAGGCACCAACCCAGACTGTATGTAATGTAATGTTGAAGAGGCGTGTCAACCAAGACAGCTCCTCCACATCCACTTTCAAACATTTCTGGACGGATCTCATCAATCCCTGGGGCTTTGCCACTGTGGAGTTGTTTAACTACCTCAGCAACTTTCACCAGGGAAATTGACGACAATCCCTCATCATCCTCCTGTCCGGGCGAACCAGAAACCATGGATGACAACAGAGGTCCAAGCCCTGCTCAAAGCCCGGAAATCTGCCTTCAAATCTGGGGAGGTCACTGCTCTCAGGGCTGCATGAGCTAATCTGAACAAAGCAATCAGATTGGCAAAGAGGGCACATGGACAAAAAAAATCAGGGTTACTTTAACAACCACAGAGACACCAGGAGACTGTGGCAGGGAATCCAGGTTGTCACAGACTATAGAACTGCTCTCCAGTCCTGTGACAACAGCATGGATTTCCTCAACAACCTCAACAATTACTTTAGTAGGTTTAAAGCACAAAATACCACACCAGCAAGGAAAACCACCCCACAGAAAAGAGACCAGGTGCTCACAATGGATTCAGCAGATGCCCACCGGGTGCTGAGGAATATCAACACGCGGAAATCTGCTGTTCCAGACATGATCCTGGGCTGCTTGCTTAGGGAGTGTGCAACCCAACTGCCTCATGTCGTCATGGACATATTCAACATCTCCCTGAGTTAAGCTGCTGTGCCTTCATGCTACAAAACTTCAGCCATAATCCCTGTTCCAAAAAACCCCACCATCACTACCGGCCTGTAGCACTCACCTCTATAATAATGAAGGGCTTTGTGAGACTAGTAAAGAACCACATCTCATTTGCCCTCCCCCCGTCACTGGACCCATTTCAGTTTGCCTACCGCCCACACCGCTCTTCTGGGGATGCCATATCCACTACACTGCACTTTAGCCTAGAACACCTGTAGAACAAGAACTCTCTTGTGCGGATGCTGTTTGTTGATTTCAGCTCAGCATTCAACACCGTAATCCCTCAGCATCTGGTTAACAAGCTGGGCTCAGACGTACTGGGCATAAGTTCTCCTCTGTGTAACTGGATAATGGATTTTTACACAGAAAGGCCTCAGTTTGTGCGGGTAGGGGACAACACTTCCACCATCATCATCCCTGCAGGGATGTATTCTCAGTCCTCTTTTCTTCACAATGATGATTCAGGACTGTACAAAGTCCATCACCAATCACATTAGGGATGTACAATGAATCAAATTTTAATCACAATCCCGATTTTGGCTTCCCACAATCAAATTTGCGTGATCGTGCAATATTTTAAATGCGTCATTTCACAGAACGCTCTGGGTTTTTTTCAAAGCCAATCTACCGCTCCGTAAACCACCGTCTGATCATGTGCCAGTCAGAGTTGTTCCCTGTACCGCGCAGCTTAGTTTCTAGATGTAGACAGTCACAGAGGACAGAGTAACATGAGAAAAATTCCACAACAGATAGCAGTCGGTCTTACAACACAGACGGGACAAAATTTTGTCCCGTCTGTGTTGTTTTTCAGACAACAGCAGTGACCAGTGCTAGTTAGTGTCTGTTAGCTCACATGGCTCTAGGGCGCGAGCAATATTTTTCCCAGGTTGCACTGGTGCATCTAATGTCCTCGCATCCACTGCCTCTCCACAAATGAAGCAATGTTGTTTATATGGATATGGTTTAATTTTGTGTTACATTACCCATTTCTTCTGTCAAGTCGTGCCTGTGTTTGGATCTCTCCTCTTACTCTCTCTCTCCTCTTACTCTCCGCGCAGCCCCACCACCATTAAGTCACACATGGCTCCTAGCAACACTGGGAGACACAGCGCCGGTCTACACTTCTACATTTGTCCACAGTTTCAATAGTTATTAACACAGCTGTAAATTGTTAAGCATCAGAGGCAAACTTGTGTTTCTACGAGTGTTCCGCTGGTAACTCATTGTGGCGGCCACGACAAAAAACACAGAAGAAGTTATTTAAAGCAACTCACTTCAGTTTGTAGAGTAATAGTGTGTGAGACAGAGCCTGCTGGACCTGCAAGAGATGTGACCCATGGCCAGAATATCATAGTTCATAAAAATACAGCGCAGTGACAATACAGACATTTCATACACACCACGTGTCTGCTGACCCGCCATTCGACCCGTGGTGGACCCATTCATAATGACTCAGCCGTCACTCTGCGAGTACGTCCATCTCACTCCCTCTCTTTCCCTAGCTCTTTTAATCAGTTATTGTTGAAAACAAGTAAAGGAGTTTTTCTCAGAGATACATTTAAAATATATATATCTCTTTTTAAAACCTTCTCTTCCTTCTACACAAACTTATAAAAGCAACTTGAGAACTGAATTGACAACACCGCAGCAATCCACAAATAATACTTTTTTCCACCCCAGATAGGCAACATGACAGCACAACATGGTCAAATAGTTTAAGGGGGTTACCTTTTCCAAGCACAACACATTCACAGAATCCTTCCTGGCAGAAAATATAGGAAACCAACTGAATATGCTGGGAAATATCAAGGAGGTGCCATACGTGTGTGTGTATATATATAATATATATATATTATATATATATATATATTACTATTTATTTCAGATACCTAATTTTCACTTAAATGTGTTGTAGCTGTATGTCTATACAACATACAACTTCAACATAAGAAGAATGTAGAATAAAATGGATGTAAAAAGTTATAAATAGCCTACATGACAATAAAATTTGTTTTAGTTAAAATCAACAAAGAATCGTGATGATTAATCGTGATCTCAAAATTGATCAAAATAATCGTGATTATCATTTTGGCCATAATTGTGCAGCCCTAAATCACATAATAAAGTACGCAGACAATAAGACAATGGTGTCTCTTATCAAGCATGGAGATGAGAGGGCATATAGGGAGGAGGTGAGAGTTTTTGCAGACTGGTGCAGGACAAACAACTTAGCCCTGAACGTTGAGAAAACCAAGGAGATGGTGGTTGACTTCAGGAGAAATCAGCTTGTGCATTCTACATCAATGGGACTGCTGTGGAGATTGTAAAACACACACAGTTCCTAGGGTTCACATGGCTGACAACCTGTCCTGGGACCTGCACACCTCC
>NC_045735.1:10014518-10014719 GCF_008692095.1 Etheostoma spectabile | reverse complement strand
CTCATCAAAAAGGCACACCAGCATCTGCACTTCCTGCGGCGGTTAAAGAGGCCCCATCTCAGTCCGTCCACCCATACCACTTTCTACAGGGGCACCATTGAAAGCGTTACAGAGAGAAAGGCGCTGAGCAGAGTAGTGAGGATGGCTGAGCAGATTGTTGGGACTACTCTGTCGACCATTCAGGAGCTGGCCCAGAAAAGA
>NC_045735.1:10011507-10014508 GCF_008692095.1 Etheostoma spectabile | reverse complement strand
AAAGCAAAGGGCATCATCAAAGACCCCAGTCACCCTGGCCACAGACTGTTTTCCCACCTCCCCTCTGGCAGGAGGTACTGCAGTCTAAAGAACAAGGACTGCAAGGTTCTAAAACAGCTTCGTCCCCACTGCTTTCAGACTACTGAACAATGAAACCCACTGACTGCACCTGTACTATTTTAAATATGGATATTTATACTCCCAACTGTATATATCTAGATATTTATCTTCTTTTTTTTTTTAAGACTTGGTATATTCATATTTATCACTTTACATGCTCTGCACACCAATACAAGCATTTATTTATTTTCTTTTATATAGCTAAAATCTTGATTTTTCTACTGTGTTTTTAATTGTTTCTGTGCTATATTTTTTAAACTGTGAACTTTGCAAGTGATTTCGTACTACATTGTACTGTGGAATGACAATAAAGAAATCTTGAATCAGTAATGATTGTACCTGCTTATGCAACAGCCCACATGAGTCAGATCCTCATCTATTGAACCAAAGAGAACACAGTTTTTCTAAACAGGAGCTCTAAGCATTTTAGATGTGTTCCACTCTGGTTTCCCATCTCTATACTGTGGGAGTTTAATCTCATTCCTACTGACATATCCCCAGGCACGGTTTTTCAAAAAAAAAAAAAAAAAATACGGAAACAAAAAAATTAGGACAGACTGAAAATATTTTTTTTCTCATTCAAAAGCACTCGGGTATTCGGGTGTATCTCTCTCCATCTCTGTCTGTCAGCCTCTCTCGCTGTCTCTCAGTCCATTTTTACAGAGATTATTTTATCTTATTTGCTGTGGTTCTGGCCGTTCTGGCCATAGGGCTGAGGGGGCTTTTATGGACTAATCCCACATAAAGCCAGTAATAACCTGTCAGTTCATCCCCAGCCAACCCTCTAACCCCCACTGCTCCTACCACCCCCCATCCAAGTCCCGCTAACCATCCACGAAGATACCAGAATACAGAAGAAAGGCAGGGGGCCAAAAGAGAGAGTTGTGTGGGGGTAATGCCAGGTTTGAGGCACAGGGCCAGAGATCCTAACTGAACCGTGAACCTTTTCTTTTTTTTAAGAAATGGACAAATATCTTTCCACAATGAACTGTGACGGCAGAGAGCAGGTCTTCAAACGAGGATTCTGTCTGATGTTTGTTTTCGGCCTACAGTCTGTTGAGATGATAAGAACTCGTGGGAGAAAGAAAAGGCCGGGGCGGAGTGGAGGGGAGATTGTTTGGGTTCTCAGAAAAAAAGCAACTTTGACACGGGACCACAAATGCAATCAGGATTTACACGTTTAAAAAAAAGTTGTAACAGAAAGCAGACAAAAGTAGCCTACAAAACACAATCTATTAAGCAATATAGACTTTTCCACTTCCGATTCAGCCAATGTTTTGACTGTTCACAACAAAAAACCTTTACTTTTGTATCTTGAATAATAAACCAACAACATATTCTTCAGTTACAGCTGACACCAGTGATTTACTCTTCATTTTTTTAATATCATCCTTTCCCATTAAGAATTCAGTATTTTATTTCTGCAACAATTTCAGCTGACAAAAATGCTTTGAAAGGCAATCATTTAACCATCAACAAAGACGTCCATAATGATGGGAATGTCTTTGATCTCTCTCAAAATGACAGAGTAGATATTAATCCTGGTTATTTTATGAAAATGTCATTCATATGTCCGTCCAAAATGATGATATTGTCTGAGCTCACTGAAAATAAGAAAAATGAGCTGTGAAAAGTCAAATTTATAACACTATTAGTTCAAAGGATTACCAAGTGGATTAGCATTTGCTTCACATTTCTTGTATATTTTTCGAATAGGCTTAACTGTCAGGATTATGTTTTCATTTGAACCTTATTCTGTCAGAAAAACAAAACAAATCAATACAGCTTGTTTGCCCATCCCAGGCTGTTGTACAGTTCTGCCTCAATGGCAGCCTACTACTGTGCGTGCAGGCTTTCATCTCATTCCTGCCTTGTTTTTCTGCCATACCTTCCCTGTTGGTTATTTTTAACCTCCCCTGCCTTGGTCTCATTTGGGCCAGATGAAGTGTGCCCCGAAGCATGTGTTTGGGGCGAAGCTGTACTCCTGGTTAGCCTCTCTCACTAGTGGAACGAGGCCTGTCAGAAGGCATCAGGATGACTCATTTCAGGAGGATGTGCTAACACATCATTGCCCCAGACTTTTCCGCGAGGGTTGATCGTCCATGAACAATGCAGTTCCCGTCGCAAGCTCACACTTGGCCAATTCATCATCTAGCCTTCGACGTGGGGTAGGGACAGAAAGGAATACGTTTTAAGTCATGAATAGAGAAATGTTTTGTTTGCATTAACCATAACAGAGATTGACAGCAGCACTCATTTTGAACAGTCTTTGTCTATTTGTTGCAACTAGAGTGCATGACCTTTCATTCTATAGCACATATATTAAGTCTTACCTATGGGAGTGGGTAAGCATTCATCCTGTTCTTCAGCAAGTCCGTGTTTTAAATGTAAACCAAAGGCTCAGTTATGCTTTATGTGGCCTTAGTGGAGCTTGTACATTTTTGTTGGGGTACCTTGGTGTTTGGGATGAATTTTATGCCAGTTTCTGGAGTATCTCCTACCAAACCTATTGTGCTGCACACACCACAGATGCAGCTGTAATGGATAAAATAAGGTTTAGTTATATTCCAAAGCTGCTCCACTGAGTCTCTATTAAAGAAATATAAATACCCCCAAAAAATGTTGTGCACAATATACACATTTGAGTGGTGCAGTAATCAATGCTAAAACCAACATGTATATCTTACTACAAAACAGGGTCCTTACAGTATAGATAGAATGTGACAAAAAAAAGATTAAATTGTGAAATGGGAGATTGTAGAACAGATTATATTACGCCTTGAAAAGATCAAGAGTTTTGGAACAGCAATAAAAACACCAACATGTATGAAAAAAATTGAGCAAATGCATTGAGTCTTTTCACAGCAGTATAAGTTTGCAA
>NC_045735.1:9997266-10011497 GCF_008692095.1 Etheostoma spectabile | reverse complement strand
ATGTGATCATATTCCCTAAACACAATTCATTGCACAATGTTGTTTTTGAATAGTTTTTTTCTACATACTGTACATTTGCGGTTTCTTATTAGGGTACACAACACAAAGAATTAGGTGTGCAAATTGAATTGTATTTCTTCTGTGTATCTGTCCAGGAACCATACAGTATGTTGAGAAAATTCAAATGCCCAGCCAATAAAGTGAATAAGGAAATACATGTCTTTTAGGTTGAATTATCAGATATGCTCATAAGCAGCACACGCATGGGTTATGCTAATATTATCAGAGAATTCAACAACAATGGTATTGTAGAATTTCCTAAATCCATGTAAAACCATGTTTGTTTAGTTTGTTATGTATTGCCATTAGTCAGTTCTTCACAGAGCTCAAAAAATAAAATATTGTCTTCTAGACATGATATAACAAAAAATCCACAATAATGAAAAACAATAATGTCGGTTTAAGATTGTTGTGGGCATTGCCTCTGTTAGCACTATCATTTAGATAACTTTTGTTTTCAGTGCTGCAGAGGAAATTCATATTTTACACCAGATGAAACAACTATTGCTTCGAGCACAAAATATTTATTTTGAGGAAACACACACTACACACACACTATGCCTCGGAGACATGTTCATGTAATGGAGTGATTATTCCAAAATAATCAGCAGCAAGGCTTGCATATAAAATCCATTGCCCTGGGCCATCAATGAAAAATGTACATCTCAACATTTTTTACAAATGTACATCCAAACCAAGTCAGGAATGTAACACGGTCTTGCCAAAAGGAGTAATAGAGGGTGGGTGGGTTTCAAATGTATCAAGTGATTAATTCCCATGTGTTACAAATGTAACTGCTTCATAAGAAACATACACACACACACACACACTTGAATCGTGCAGATCTCCATGGAGGTCCACATGCATAAACACAGACTGAGACATTATGTCCCTGAGCAAGCAGGTGGACGGCAGAATGTGCCTCACATGCATGATGAATTGATGTAGTGCAAGAAGCAGTGTCACTTATACTTATCACTAAAAAAAAACTCATGTCCTCCTCCTCTGTAATTTCAACCAAGGGAGAAAGGCTTTTTGGGCAATTTTGTCATTTTATTTAGCTAATTTAGTGGCCTTGGTTAACGGTGGAGATGTTCAAATACTAACTAAAACGTTGGTATCGTATCAGGAAGAACTGGAGTTTATGTACCAATCCGATACCACATAATAAAGCCCTAAAGAAAATCTATGTTAAAGTAGTTTATTAATGTTCTTTTTCCGTTGTAACTGACTGTCAAACTGGATAAAAAAAGAAAGTTCTGTGGCCTTTATAGTTTGTGTTTGTTCATTTTTCACAAAGTTTAACCTGAGCCAGACAGACAACAAATCACGTCAAATAATATCACATCCATACAGGGATAGTAGTATAGAGTTGATAACGCATAATAAAATATACTGTCTAACACACCGGTATCGGATCAGTACTCGTATCGGCTGATAAGCAAGTTCAAGTATCGGAATCGGTATTGGGAAACAAAGAATGGTATTGGACCATCTCAAGTTAATGGCTAACCAAGACGGTTTTGGTGAGTTTTATTTTGAAAACTGTTGGGTAGCAAATTTGCAGCTCGAGCACATCTCCCAGCTGAAACTACAGATGTGAACTGCTGTTGGATTTCAAAACATACACATGGGCTGGAGGAAATTTAAAGATTGTGGGTTGCTAATATGTGCAACAAAATCTGGGAGTGCGCCTATAGCACTTTTCATCTTTGAGAAGCTTACCGTCAGTAGTATTCATACTTTGCAGTCACGTGATCACACGGATACCTGGCAGGCAAGAAACGCTGAGAAAATGGCAACGAACAGTGGCCAACCAAGACATTTAGACATGTTTTCATGGTTTTGAAGCGATAGTGTGCTGTATAGTATTTGTTTTGCTGTATAATATTTGTTTTGCTGTTGTATAGTATTTGTTTTGTTTTGCTGTTGAATAGTATTTGTTTTGCTGTTTTATTATGTATAGTATTTGTTTTGCTGTTTTTTATATATGAATTCCCTGTGCGGTGTCCTTGAGTGCCAAGAAAGGCACCTTTAAATAAAATGTATTATTATTATTATTATTATTATTATTATCAATAAACACTGTGCATCGGCTGTTTGTATTTATTCTATTCACCGGACAGACAGACAGACAGATAACATGTTTAAAAAGATAATACCCGATCTACTGCATCTTTCTAACAGCTGACAGATCATCAGGAGATGAAGTAACTAAATATCTCATGGGTTAAACATGTTGGCAATAACACTATTTATGGACTCTCAAAATGTGTTGCTTTGGGAAAATGGCGTTAAGGGGGAAGGAGGTAAATAATATGGAGCAATAAATAAACAAGCAGTGAACCGTTAAAACTTATAAGATGAAAATATACAAACTAAAGGTTGCTACACTTTGCTGGAACCTCAGTCTCACAGAGATCACTCTCCACAGAGTAAATTATGAGATGTGCCACAAAGCATTTTTTTTAACCCACAGCATTTGACATGTGTCTTCACATACTAAGCAACTGATTTATAAAGCAGCCTAACCAGCCTAAAGGAACAATATCCTGCACTGCCCCTCACTTCTGTCTCCCTCATTAGAGCCATGATTGGCTTGGACATCCCTGGAGATTTTACGTATTAGGGACCAAAATACCAATGGTCCCCTGTCTCAGAGATGACAGCCAGTTGTCAGAGTTTATAATCTAGCAGTGATCTCAACCAATCTAGTGAATCAAATCATTGCCATTCACTGTTCTCCTAGTCCATCCATTACGGCATACTGTGTCTGCTCTTCCCTCAAGCTCACAGAAATGAAAGGAGAAAGGCAGACAGAGAGATCTTGTTTTTGAGAGGATGGTAAGACAGAAAAAGGCAGATATGAAGAGTAAAAGTTTTCTTCTTTCTCTTTTAGGGTGCAGGGTGAGAGCCAGAGACAATCTTCCTCCCACGTCATTTATCCCACTCACCTGGATGCCTTCTGTCAGTCCAGACACTCTCATCCACTTTAAAAATGCGTGACAGGCCATGTAGGCATCTCTCTACATATTAAAATTGAGACTCAAATTACTGCATCACGTAGAACATCATCTGTGTTTTGACAAGCAGGGTCAGCTGTACACAGATGTGTGGTGAAGCATGCAGGCTAATTTAAAAGTCTGTATTCCATGAAGGACCTATTAGTTCTAGTGATGCTGATTGGCTGCAGTGGGCAGCGCCTCCCCCGTCACTCTCGTTGACCCATATCCAGAGGTCAGATATTTGCTCTCATATGCCTGCATTACCCCACTCATTAACCTCATGATGGCTCGCTGAGCTTAGAGAAAGTGACTGGTGGCAGAGGAGAAGACACAAGCCACAAAGGAAGCGGCTGTCACTGGGTGGACAGTGGTACAGGGGGCCGGGGAACCAGCCAGCCATCCTGCTATTGATCTATGTGGATTAGGAAGCCCTTGTCTGTGGGGGCATCTCTCTCAGCTGACAGATTATTACAGGCTTTGCTGGGATTTGGGCCTTGAAAAGACTCCCAGCACAATAACTTTGTATGGCAGAGACATATCTAATAAGATACCAATAAGCTCAGAGAGAGAGAAAAAGGAAAGAGAGGGAAAGAAAGGGTTTCTGGACAGCTTCCGGGCAAAGGGAGGCAATCTCATCTTTTCTTTTTTCCTTGTCTTGATATTTCTTCCTTCATTCCTCCACTCTAATTCTCCTTTAAATCTGGAATTGCACAAGTGGGATTTACAAAACAGATAGACTCCTTTTATTAGTTCAGTATGTCATTATACTTGCATAGACTTTGAAGCTGTGCTAAGTTTTTTTTCTTTTTTTATTATTACTGTATATGGGTATATGCACTGTAGGGAACATGTAAACGGGCATTACAATGACCTCATATTTCTCTCATCAGGGCTGATGAGAGAGACAAACCATCAAGAGCCAAGTCCAAACTGCACCCACACTGCATCCAATCGTCAGCCTGCACGCAGAGCACACGGTGTCGGCCAAATACAGCAGAAGGAGATGAGAATTCTGTGCCAAGCATGACTTAGTACGTAATTAAGGCCCTGGCTCAGGAATGGCAAATCAACTTGCTTCATTTCCCAGAGGAGTTATGAGAAGTTAGGAAGGATAAAGGCAACCAAGGTACTTATTTTCAGACACTGTCTGCAAACTCACTGCGGTGAGGTTTTATAAAACACAGAAACATGTTGTACACCACAGAGTTGTCAAGAAGTTTAGTGACAGAAGTTACTTTGCAATCAATGGCAGAATGGGTGTGATGGCGGACCATGGAGCTTTAGCCTTTGAGCTATAGTTCATCAAATCAAAACACTATGGTCAAAATATGGACGCCTTTTGGAAACGCTGTGCCTTTCCTGGTACCCTGTGTAAAGAATACTCGGTCTCATTTTTTTCCCCTCTCTCTTCACCCTCTCTTTTTCCTCATCAGACTTTCAGCCACCGCTGATGATGCCCGGAAGGAGACCCTGTGTGGGTTGCATACCAAGCAGTAAAAGGCTGCTTTAAAAGCAAACGGCCAAAGAAGTCGAGAGGGGTATCAAACACGCTGCTGAATATGCATATATAAATGACCTGTTCAGTAATCAGGAACAACCACACAGCAGCTTTTCTGGGGGCTGTTTTGACACAGCTGGGCCGCGGCCCCATTAGTCCAACAAATATGTCTTTCAAATCAGTGGTTTGGAGGCATTTCTGTACACATGCAAAGTAAACTCAGATTGTGTTCCGTGAGCAAAATGCTTTAATTCCTGCCTGCATAAGCATGAGGTAAAGTTTGTTTCTTCAAAGAGTCACCAACTCTGATTACAACTTAATATTCTCCCAGTGCAGTAGTTCAGTGCCTATAGCATTTAGCCAGCTAGGTATGATTGGATGCCCTGGTTGTTGGCTCGGCAATGAGGTTGAAAAAAAATTGTTTCTCTCTGATAATAGTGTTGTTCTTTTTCAAATGTGCATAATGAAAGCATATTTCTTCAGAGAACATCATGATGGTACATAGAGTATGCATATAATGAGTAGTATAGTATACAGTAGGACTGTAACAATCCACCAAACCCAGGGTGTGGTTTGTTTCACGATATCGAAACCACAATTTTTTTTTTTGGGGGGGGGGGCCCTCAGTAAACGTAATACAATTTTTTTTTGGCCACATGGTATTGCTTTGTCATTGATTACATCTCACTTTGCAACACAGTTACACAACAGATACCTTAATTATATATATTGATTGATTTCAATGTCAATCGATCCAACACCAAAAATTCTTTTGGACCTTAAAGTAATGTTTCCAAAATTGTTTTAGTGGTTCATTAAGTTGCTGCAATGAGACATAAGAATAATGGTAATGGTAACAAATGGACAATTCCTCTTCCAACCTGTAGGGGGAACAAAGAGGATAAGTGCTTTGGTGCCTACTAAAAAGGTGCTGATTGACAAGTAACTAATGCTACTGTAATTCTTGGTTGGCAACAAGATTAGGACATTGTTCAACATGCTGAGTTATTTTTAGTATGACTGTTTTGACCACGATTAACAACTCTGGGCTAACCTACAAATTCATCAGTAACGTTAACAACTTATCTATTGGTAATTTAGCTAGCACACCCCCGTCTTCTGCCTCAGTCTCCCGGCGCAGCAAGGCTTCACTCGGGATGAGAGCTGACAACAGCTGAGGGGACACATCCATTCCACAGTCAGCTAGCAACCATTCACTATCATTACAGCCCCGGCAACCAGCACGGTCAGCACTTAACTCCGGTGCTAAGGACGCTAATGGAAGTTTACTGAACCGTCAGGAAACAGACCCAGGCACCAGAGTCAAAACAGCGGCCACTCGTAACGTTACACCTCCGTTAGCGTTACCGGTGCACCCCCTTTTGCTTTTAGCCATCTTTACAGTTAGCTAAAATTAGCAGACAAAACAGGAATAAGGCACCAAACTAATACAAATAGTAATTTAAAGATGTGGTAGTATTGGATCTGGACGGAAAGGATAACTCTGGAGTTAGAAGGGGTGTGTTGCGATTCTGCCTTCTCACTCCGCGACACAGGTTCGCTGAGCAATTTCGGTTTTATTTTGCATATTGTTACAGCCCTAGTATACAGTATACAAGCATAGCACAAATGCTGCAATCACTGTATACCTACTGTACATCCAAATTATGGCCAATGAGAAGGCTGTATATGTTCAAGATATTAATAATTGCAAATATTCGTTGTTGCAAATTTCACATCAGTGACACAAATGACTGTTTTCAGACTGTAATAGTTCCAAGAATGGCATTACACAAACGGTCGTCCCTCGGGCCTGAGCGAGTATATTGTTTGATTATAGTCAGATTATAGTGTTATGAGATTTCTTTTGGTGAATGTTGATAGCCCCAATAGGGTCAGTACTGACATGGGGTGTGTTTGTGTGCCGCTGATTTAACCAGGCCTAACAGGCAGGTTAGAGAGATTGGCCCTTATTTAACAACCTAACGCAGAAACCAGCGCAGATATAAGTGCAGAAATCAAGGTGCTCTAGGCCAAATATTCTTAAAAAGTAGTTTAATAAAAAAAAAAGGCAGGACAGTGTGAATATTTGTATTTTTTTGTAATATTCAGGAATTAAATATACAGTATGTGCCGCAAAATCATTGATAAGATTAGCTGTGAGTGATCAGTCACAGAAAGTGTTAACAATGAAAGATGAATATACAGGGCAGTGCATTCTCTTTTTGGGCATTCATAATTCAAATGCCCGGGGGCTAGATGCGCACACACACACACACACACACACACACACACACACACACACACACACACACACACACACACACACACACACACACACACACACACACACACACACACACACACACACACAGCTCTTTATTGGCAGTTGTGGGTCACTTCAAACAGCAGTCCTGGAGCTCTCAGTCCAAGATGAAGCCCGGGCACTCCTGTCACAGAGATAATACCTATTTTGCTCGGTTTAAGGATAAAAAGAACGATGCGAGCTCTTCTGGGGTCACAGTGAGAGGCGAGTGCAGTCTTACTCTCCACTGTCGAGCCGTGTCAAACTCTCTCATTCACTTGACCATAGACCCTTCTGCCTTTTAAGATGACACACCAATACTCTCCAAATGTCATGTTCTGTGAGAGACTTCGTCAGCATCTTCACACGCTCTCACTTTCACCCACTCCCCAGGTGGCCAACGCTGCTCTGCCAGTGCTGACAGTCAGACAAGCAGAGTGCTTTTTCTGTAGGCAGGCCTCTCTCTCTCTCGCTCTCTCTCTCTTAAACCCAGCAATCTGTTTACTGCAGGATTACTGCTATTGTATATTTCAAATTTGACAGCTGCTTCATTCAACTCCCCAGTGTGGAGGCTGCACGATAACGCCGATATGGGTTTCTAATCTTTTTCCTTCCTAAGTCCCTTCCAAATCTTCTATTTCTTTCTCCCTCCCCATCATTCCTTGCTGTAAGATTAGAGCATTTTCCAACACAACTCTTGGCTTTTGGCGCAGAGCTGCTGGAACACTCTGGTAGGACTGCTGATGAAGGGAGCTGCTCCTTTGACAGCTGTTGCATCTGACGCAAAGGTTCCTTTATAAAGGCCGCAATCAAACACCCTCCACAACCTCATCTCCCAGTACGTGGGTGTGTGTAGCGCGCATTGACAGCATGCTAAAAATAATTGGGTGACTGGTAAATATCACTTATAGAGACAGAGTTTGATCTCTTTGGGAAACTGTTTTATGGAGGGTTTCGGGGCCTTGCCTAACCAAAATGAATGCTCATTCACAGATTGTGCCAGCTGATTTATTCAGTGTAGAACCCGCAGCTTGCCTGTTGTGATTCCTATGAGGGCCCTCAAAGCCTTGAACTGCATAACACAGTCTCCTCAATAGTGTTTCTATTTAGGCAAGGCTTCAGGGAAACTGATGGATTAATATTGGTATAGTGGCAGCATTTAGCAAACAGACATCCATCACAACTTTTACAAAGTATGACTAATGTCTGATTGTATAGGGCATTAGCCACTGCGCCAGCTTAGCTCTTGAAGTAATATAATTATTTTGTTGAGGAGCCAGCTTTCAATTATTCATTAATCAACAGAAAAGACATTTATCACAGAAATGTATTGCTGATGGCAGTCATTTTGTCCTTTGTATCTTAATAAATGGCATCATGGCATGTTAAATTGATTAACTGCAAGTCATGCCCCTCCATATGCATTGGAACTCTTCTATAACAACTACACATTGTAGAATAATGGTTTTACCTCTAGTCTAATCTCCCACATACAGGTATGCTCTTTGTGTGATTCGTCAACACATCCTGTGGCTGGGTTGCTAAAGCTCTTCAATCCTTTTGAGAGCAGCTTCAAAACATGGAGAATGAACTCCTTCGCAAAAGAAAATAAACTTTGCAGAGCGCGAGCCTCTAACGAGTGTGAGACATCCCGGCACAAGTTTCATTTGGGTGATTTACAAGCATAACCCAAGGCTAAAGGCTCCTTTGACATGGAATAAAGAAATCTATAGATATCAGAGGAAAGCTGTAGCCTCTATCCAGGGACAGTGAATACTGGAGCTGTCTCTCTTATTGTGGAGTTTGTAAAGAGACAAGTCTGCATATTTTAATGTAAAAATAGCACTTTGTATGAATATCAATGGGCATACTTTTCCGTTACCAAAACATATTTCTTGTTTAATTAGCTAGTAAGTGTGAATAGGGTATTGCTCATTGTTAGTGGAGGATTATGTGGCAATGTAGTTACCGACTACACTTGAAGGTTTAAAGAGTAAACACTGGCAGCTTCAAAATGGCTATGAATAAAAGGATTCTCGGATGAGAGAATGTTATGATCACTCAATGCAAGAATTGGATTCAGATAGATACTGGCACTCTGGGGCTATGGCCATTTTTAAATCATTACCACATTATTTTTGGCCTATTTCTATAAAGATAAACATGAAGAGGAGGCACTTCACTGATATGAGGGGAAAAATAAAAGAGAAAGGGAGTCACAGAAGTAGAAAGTAGAAAAGAAATAAATGAAAGAATGTTTTTTTTTCTACAATCAATTTCATCTGTAGAAACTGAAACCACAGATAATGGGCTCAGGCTGCAAGTGCTCTCTAGAACAAAGCTCTCTGTGCAGGAGCAGTTAAAACAACTGTGGTCAATACCTTTACATCCTTTTGAAAGCATTGTAGCGCTTGCATTTTACATGACAAATGTGGTACAAAGTGGAACACTAAATCTTTTCAGTGTACACATACAATCCAAGCATGACAGCACTGAGCAGATTTACACTTTGCAATGACAATCCATAAAATATTGAGCCTCTTAATCAGCAAAATGGAGCAGCTCTTGACTGCCAATTCAGGACTTTTGGACAACAGATGCGTATTTACCACTGTAATATCCTCAAACCTGTCTATTCTGGACGTGGCTCTACTCATCATTTGTCTTGTGGTGCAACTCAATGCAAGTGGAGGAACACTCACAGCAGGCATGTTGGGAATTAATGCTGTGGTGTGGAACTCCTTTTCTTGTCCTATTGAAAATATTTTGTTGATTAAAATATATATATTTTTTCGCGTTGTATGTTTTTCTAATTTCTTTGTTCCGTTTTCCTTGAAAATCTGTGCTTTTATAGCACATCTCTAGTCAGCTGAAGAAATACAAAGCACACTGCAATGTTGTACATTGTTTTTAAACATTCTGTTATGTCTTAGCTCTATATTGAATATACAGTCCTGATTTATATTATGGTACCTATTGCATAAACTGAATATGGAGCTTCCTCATTGTGCATGGTCAACTGGGAAATAAGACCACGGCTCCCGAAACCTAATAATTTAATAATAAGAAATAAGTTACACAGTATAATCCTAAACTTTGGACAATCATATTATGAATACATATTCATAGAAGAACAAACAGCATTAAAAGTTTCTTGCCAGCTTGCAACTCTTATATCAAACAAACAGAGAATCCCCAGAAGCTTTGATAATGAGAATCACATTTAAGAGCATATGAACGTTAAGGTGCAGTATATGTCCTGGTGACAGTGGTATAGACAAGGCCTGTTAGGATAACAAATTTTGCTATAACCAAAATACCAAACACAATCAAAAACAATAAATAAAATAGAAATTTAAAACCACACACACAACCAAAACAATAAATAAAATGGATGTAAACAAAATTGCACTTCAAAAAATATTAAACATTAAGCTTAGACATAAAGAGTGCCAAAGAGATGAAGCAAATTCCTCAACAGGCCATACGCAAAAAAAGCTTTTTAAAAATAAAAAATATATAAAATTCTCCAGCATAATGCTTTGTTAAAATAAAGCAAAAGTGAACTGTCTATGTCCACAGCAGGGTGTGCACCAAGGACAAGGGAGAGAGAGAAAGAGAGAGAGGGCATTCGTCAACACTTAAGGGCAGCATCTCTTTATCAATGAAGCAAAATACTCTGTGAGTGCACACCATTTGGCACTATCCTGTTTGTACTTTGTTTGTCGACTAAACACCCCAGTCAAACAGCCCATCTGTTGTAGTTTTTTTTTTTTCAACTCGGAAAACTGCACCGTATGATTGTGTTTCAGGTGCATATGCATGTTTGTTGTGTTGCTACTGTTTTACAAGAATTGCAACATACCGGCTCACTCAGGTTAAGGGGTTCACCACTGTCATTCGGTTTGAATCCAAAGTGCTCCCACACTCCAGCTGTCGCGTTTAGGTTTGAAACCAATTCCATCTTTTTCTCTTTTTTTTTTAATTCCTCCAACTCTCAACAAGAGTTTTCTCCTCACCCGACTCTTTGCTGTGTGGTACGCTACGCCACAAAGTGACTGGAGGACTCACTTCTTGTACGCTAAGTAACCGAGAGTGGTCATTCAGTCTCTTTGGCAGAGAGAGAGAGAGACGAGGAAAACAAACAAGCATGCTAATGTAAATTTTCGCTGCCGGAAAGATTATTTATTTATCATGTGATTAACTGATTTATTGATGCAACAGGCCTAGTATAGACCTTTTTAGTTACATGCACAGAGATGAATGACAGCCGCCCAACTTTTACACAATGTCAAAATGACTTCATAGTCAATTTCCTTTTGCCCAAACCTGTCATACTGTTCTGGCTTTACAGATCAATTTACGTAAAATGAGGCAGCAGCAGTCTGGGATTACATCGTTACATCAGACCTTTCACTTGTTGTGCTAAAATTAATTATAACCAAGGCTCTAAGCGTGTTGACACCCCTTATCTAAAAGAAACACTTTAAAGTCATAATATATCACTTTATCAAATTAACATCTATTATTTTTAATTATTTATTCTCACACCTTTATGACAGTGCCCAAAATGGCAACAGCTAATGAGAAGCGTATCATGCCATCGCCTTATTCTTTCCAATCTCGCTGTTTTGCAGCTTCATCCCTCTTAAGCTGCACAACTAGATCCACTTCATCATTCATTCAACTCTCCAGTGCCATACAGATGAATCACTAATTGATAATGTAATTTAAATGCATTTTTTAAGAAAATCCACAGCATTGAAAATCCACTGCATTTAAAAATCTTCTCACCCCATTTGCAGTTTTTCATTAGTTTTTAAAGACAAAGTTTAATTTAAAGTGCCTATATTGTGAAAAATCCCTTTTCTGGGATTTTTGGTGTTATTTTGTGTCTCTGATGCTTCCACACACAAACTTGGGAAAAAAACTATCCATGTTGTTTTGAGTGAAATATGGTTTCTGAATGTCCTCTGCCTTCAGTCTCTGGGTGAGCAGTTAAATATCTTCACGCCTTTCAAGGTCATTAACCGAGATGAGGTGGCTAACCGTAGCACATGTTAGCTCTAGCATGCTAGCACATTCTCAATGGCAAAACATTGCTACAACACACACTAGTTCACCTTAATCTACAAAGAACTACTTCCATGTCCCTGTTCTGCAGGTATTCCACAAGTGGCCCTCGTCTAGAAGAAGTCTCCCAGCTAATCCTGCCTCGGACAGACCAAAGGTGGAGAAAGAGTTATTTAGCTGATGTTATCATTACCTAGCTACTGCGCATGTGTGACTCCCAACAAAGATAGTATAGAAGGTAGATGTCTCACTCGGTAGCTTAAACAAGTGAGATGTCCCACTCTGTAGCTAAAACAGAGACTTAAACACACAGGGTGAAAAGAGGTTCTGCAGCAATGTGCAGTAAAACAAAAAAACATGGTGTTTTTTGAAAATGAAATCAAGTAAACCTATTCTGGTACAACCTCAAAATACAATTATGAACCTGAAAATGAGCAGAATATGGGAGCTTTAAGTGCTGACTGCACTTTTATATTGCAGTGTATTTACTCTTCTTTTTCAGTTGTCTCCTTTCCACACTCCATCACTTTTACTCCCTGCCAATCTTGCCTCCCTCACCACCACCTTCATCGCCTGCCTGCCCACCCCCCTCTGCGCTCACCCCCCAACTGTGCAGCGCCGCTTTCTCCCTGCAACATTTGTCTCTCATTTGGAATGAAGAGGAAATGCCTCCCTGTGGGCTCACAAGTGGCCCATAGTGAGGGCAGGCTGAGATTGATGCCTGTGATCCAGCTGTGCTGATTTACTCCCCGCACCCACAGGGGAGTGGAAGATTACACTGTGCTCTGCTGGAGAGGTAGATGAAGCCCTGTGGGTCCTCTAATAGCACTCCATCTTCTTGTCCTAGACCACGCCTTTCATTACTTCTATCTAATTGTGCTGCAAGAGCCACGTTTGATGATCACCATTTACTCCTCTCTAAGAGTTGCTGGGGCAGAACATATCCTGACACAAAGCATATTCATGATATACATACAGGGCTTGTAAGATAAAAGTGAAACTCATTATCAGTGTTCCAAGTTGAGAGAATAAGGAGAAAATAACAGTGTATTGGCATTCAATAAGGCAAAATCATGTCTCGGCTGACCATTCCTACTGTGGAGCAGAAATAATCTACAGCTGTTATCTAAACATTGATTCTAACATTATCCTCTTGAGGTCATCTGTAATTACCTAACAGGGACGGGTGTCCTAAATTTACCTTGTCTCATGGTTGGCTCAGTGACCCCTCCCCAGCCATCGTCCTCAAATTAAATTTGGTGATTGATCACAGGTCATGGACGAATGATAACACTCTATCACTTCAGCTGCTGACATCATACTGCATGCAATCTATTACATTGTGACAGAGATGTTATGACAATGAAATCTATTGAAAACCTCCAAATTAAAAGTCCCAATATGTTCTAGAAAACAAGAGGTGTCATATGGGTTTCTTCAGTGTCATCTTGAGAGAAAAAAAGTTGAACTCTTAAGTTTTATTACATGACATTGTAAACTGTGGCTTCAAAATCCCAAGAGGAAACTTGCTGAAGCTGAATGAGTTATTTACTGTAGATGACTTGAAATGAAATGTGTTTCCCCTGTCAAATATATTTATTGTTTGTTTTGCAATGCTAGCATGAATGTTAAATGCAGATTAATCCTTCCATCTTGTGAGTAAAAGGCTTTGTTTTGAACATTTATTGACACTTTAAATCTTGCTGTCTGCCAGAGCATAATCTCGCTGGCTGCAAAGAAAATGTACTTTTTCCCTTTGAGAGTTTTACTCCACTGAGTTTTATGCACTGAATTTATGGTTTTAGAAAAATGAGCTGACAGCACACTGCCTGCTCTGCCCATTTCACCTTTAACAAGATAGATGTGGGCACTGATATAGTTCCTTGGAGGCAAGGTTGCAACACAAATACTCAGTTGTGTGTTTACATGTTTAGTGTGTGTGTGTGTGTGTTTGTGTGTTTGTGTGTGTGTGTGTGTGTGTATGCCCATCTGCATGAGTGACTATTATGAATTTAGAAACTAGCACATTCATGGCAAAGGGATGCCTTTACTGTTACTTTCAGTGAACACAGAGATTTGTAATGGCTTTCATGACCTTTTAAAAGGAACCCATTGGTTTATCTGTGGCTCAGGGGGCATTGATTAGGTGAAAGAAGGAACAAATGACTTGATAAAATGTACACAAGGCAAACACTTCCTCCCGCTACACCACAGATTAATTCTAGGATAGGAGAACAACACTCTAGGTTGTTTGCATTTCTTTAAACCAATCACAATCATCTTGGGCAGC
>NC_045735.1:9986014-9997196 GCF_008692095.1 Etheostoma spectabile | reverse complement strand
ACCCATATTGCGGGCCGCAGCAGCCTCTTATTTCAATACAAACACAGGCTAATCAGTATGCACTCAGACGGTCACAACCATGTCTAGAACTTTCATAAATATACGGGAATCAGTGAGTGGCTCCTCCCCCAAACGGCATAGCCATGGTCGGCCTATGACGTAAAGCCATCAAACACCTCTATTTTTCTTCGTCATGCTTGGAATTCTATTTGTAACATTAACAGACAGTGTGTGAGTCTGATGATGGAAAGCCAAAAACAAAAAGGGAAAGGTGGCGCTGAGATGGTCAAACTCAAAAGGAAAAAGAGGGATTGTGTTGCTGTGCTGTACGTTGTTCATTCATTCATCATCCGAACATTCATCTTATGCAATTTCTTCCAAAACGTAACACCGATATCCAAATATATTTGAATCTCCTTCAAGGAACTGACAGAGTCAAGATAGGATTTACTTGCACAGAGTAAGCACAGTTATTTGAAATAAAGATAAATGAAAGGCCATAATGGGCTCTTACAAAATAGTATTTACTGGGTCTCTAAAAGAGAGCAGATTGAACTGTTTTGCCATTCTGTCTTTGCTACTATAAACAATTTTCCAATTTCCATGCTAAATTGCACAGGCTATTCCAAGAAACCGAAAATAACACACAAACACAACAGTACATCCACACAAATTGGTGTTTGTTTTAGATTATAAACCAATGAGAATAACATACAAAACAAAAAGCTTTTTACACTTATTGCAAGCACTGTTTGTATGGCATGGGGCAGACAAGTCAGAAGACACTTGTATGTTTCATAAGTCACCCAAGGGCTGGAGTCTGGAGCACAAAACCCAGAACAACTGGTAGTTAAGTTGTCGTCTTTTAAAACAAATTCCAGAGATGAAATGTTTTGTAATTTAATAAAAAGACTGTCATTACAATAAACATGTCATTTAATAGAGATGTGACGAGAGTAAAATGTGACAAGACTTCTCGTGGAGGTAAGAACTGAAGAGGAGTCTGGTTTGGTCCTTTAAATTAGCATAGAAGATCCCCCGCTTGTTCTCCAAAGGTGACTCTGAGTTTACCTCTCTCTCTCTCTCTCTCCATAAACAGACTGCAGCATGCATTTCAGTGTGACGCTGACTCGCTCTGATCACTCTGTCTTTTTTTAAATGAGTCAAAAGCATAAAGCAAAACCTAACTTTACTTTTAATGAAACAAAGAAATTTTCTCCCCTCGTCTTAAAATAAATCAATACAAGAGCAGCCTACTTCCTTGTTTATTGCTACAATGAAACGCTTGGTTACGTTGTAACATTGGATCTCTGAGTAAAGATTATTCTTACAGTCATATTTCTTTATTGAAATGTTCTTTAAAATAGTGTTAAAATCTTGTCTCTTCTTGTTCTCGTGAACCCAATCTTGTGTCTCGTCACACCCCTATCATTTAATAATTGTTTCTTTATTCTATTTTTAAATGAATTCCCTAAAGGATTTGCAAGAGACTTTAAAACACACAGTATGTATTTCTGTCACAATCTGACAATGTCTCTTCTGCTCTATTCACAGTGAAAGCAGAAGCAGTTAAATGCTTAAATCAATTAACTGATTATAGAAGTTTTAACGTATTGAGAATAACCCGTACAGCAGACACATGAAAAAGTTGCCCCTTTATCTGGAAGTGAAGGGTCAGCACCAGTGTGACATTTGCAGCGCCAATAGAGGGCATTAGCAGGTCAATGTGGCGAGTATAAATGTAGCCGGACAGCTGACTTCAAACATTCCCTTCAAAAAATGGACATAAAAAAAGTGTCTGCAATGCTTGTTTACATTAATGCAAGCAACAAATGTCTTTGACATCAAGACAATTTTATTCAAGACATGAAATTATCTGTTGTTTAATCCTAATACATTCAGTGTACTATTTCTGACAAAAATGTATATAAAAAAGAAAAAAGGATATTCCTATATAGGAATACATAGGAATGTTGGTTGGAGGCTCTCTCATTCACGCACAAGTCAACCCCTGTGCAATCATACCACAATATGCAAAACAAGAAGGCAGAAATATCCTGGATGGATTTAAAATTAATTTACAACAGAGATCCATAATCAGAAGGACATATCCTTTAGTTATGGATTCATTCATATCAACACAACTCTTCCCCAGCCCCCTTTCCTTCCTATTAATGGACTTGACACGCGGTTTAGGCTGCTTAGCCACTCTTTAATCTGTCTCTACCACCCTCGGTTTATGGGGTAAGGAAAATCAAATAAACAGATGTTAATCTCTCTAAATTAGAGCACCGTTGCCTCTTCCAAGCAGAAAATACCGCATAATCTATCACATGTTTGAGTCGGTTTTCCCTCACGCCTGTTATTTATGTATTTATTTAAATATATATTTTTGCAGAAGAAAATCTCTTGCTTATGTTGCTTACGCTTACAGTACACTGCAATGGTATTACTTCCTACTGTGTAACTTGGAATAAAGTCAGGAATACATTTTAAAGTCTTTGTGACAGTCGGTGGATGTATGCTGTTCCCCCCCCCCCCCCCCCCCCCCCCCCCCCCGGCGTTCACAGCAAACATCAGTACGTCCCAGCTGAGAAGGCAATGCAGGCTGTTGATTTGAGCGGCTCTCGGGACTCACTACCATAATCTGCGTCTGTTCTTAGGTGTGTCGTACAGGTGGCTGTTGATGGAGAATAGGCTGGGGAATTTGGTTAATTAAGCAGGGTAAACAGCTGATAACTGCAAGTTATCCTGGTGGGACCACAAAAGCATCAGACCTCAAACATCATCCATGTAACCTGAGCAACATACCATTCCATCTTTGTTTCCCTTACATTTTTGGCATCAATATCATTGGCTGGAAATTCACAGAATGCTGCTGTTAGGTTAGGGGTGAGCTGAGCAAGGGAGCTGTCACCCCTGACCAGATTATATTTTTGGAGAGAAGGAGGTGGTTGCTTTGTTACCGATAATGATAATGCATTCCGCACAGATGCCACTAATTATTCAGCGCAACCAAAGGGTGGTACTAATTGGGCCAAACATAGCTAGCATTCAAAGAAAATACAAAAATTATCTAAATAAAGCTTTGATTTACAGTTTTATACAAAATACCAATATTTAATGTATGTATTTTAAAGATAATTTCATTGCTTAGTTAACTTATGTTAACATGGCTAATCATTCTTTTCTAATTCTGATGTGCTCTAAACAATTGTGTGAGGGACAGACAGCACATGCTGTGGTGGTAAACGATGCATTACATGTGTCCACCTCTGTGCAGTAAAAATTCTATTTGTATCAAAATAAATCTCCATGAAATGAAAATAGCCTTCCATACTGTTATGTGGTATTTAAACTACAGTATCAACTACATTATATACAACTAAAATGTGCTCAGCACTGTGTTCCTTTATTGGCTTGATTTGACATATGTAACAAGACAGGGGTCTGTTTTGAAATACCTTGTGCATATGAAGGAATGCAGAGCATATAAAATCAGACTAGATAGAGTTCTAGACAATCTTTGTTTGAAAACTTAGTTAAAAATAGATTCTACTTAATGACATTTAATTGTGTGCTACTATGAGCCAAGATAGTTGAAGATATATAATTCAACTCTTAAAACAATTGAAGGCCAAATTAACATGAACATCCTTCTCATCATATTCCAGTCTTAAGACCATTTATCAAATTCTTATTTTTCCACTCATCGTTGGTAGTATCTATGCAGCCAGTAACTAGATGTCAATCTATTAACCCTCAATCTTCAAACAATTGCAACTGTAAGAGCTCTACTATATATTATAGTGGTCAATGGCTCAGACCAGATGATGGTGACCATCTTATCAGGTGCCCAGGGTGAAGCTGACCCCTCTCTCTCTCTTCCCATTCTTATCAAGACCACAGTGAATGCGCGCACTAGGCTGTGAAATCACTCATGGCCCTTATTTCACTATCAAAGAACAGCCTTCCCTTTCACCTCTATTCCCCATTCATAGGCATATTAAAGGCCATAAAATATGACAATTCCGCTATATCATCCAGGTTAAACTTTCCCATAATTGCATTAAACCAATCATAGTTCTTTTGACTTGGTCTGTTCTTTTCCCCCATAGTGTACATATGGACAGTAATGCATTAGCTCATATAATGAACCTTGGTCTCCTCTGAGGTGACACAGTGACCCAAATTAACAGATAGGGGGGGAGGTGTGTGTGTGTGTGTGTGTGTGTGTGTGTGTGTGTGTGTGTGTGTGTGTTTTGTTGAGGCAGAGTTGCATTTCTGAATAGCTCTTTCTCATCTAGACTAATGGAAACTGTATAGTATAAAGTATAGTGTGGTTATTTGTTACCATTAAAACTATACAAATTACATCATCCTGGAAAACCATTTTAATGTAATAACCATAACTGACAAAACAAAAAGGGAAATACTAAGACTAAAGTTTGTGTTCTGTGCCTGTGTGTGGAGGATCTACAGAGATCTGAATTTAGTTTTTCTGGCACAGGAAAGAAAGTGGCAGACTTCCAGCGTAATGTGGTCTGGGTTGATAACTGCAACAGACCCAGGTTACGCTTTGACCGTGCGGTCAGACTATGTGATTTGGCGGGATTACCATTGTGGAAATGTTGTTTTAGGGAGAATGGAAGGAGAGCAGGGCAGGCACTGTAAAACATGCAGCAGGGGTTCTACATATATTAGACATACATGACCACTGTCGGCAGTGCCAAAGCATTTACGGACATTTTGAAAGGGGATTAGAAAGTGAATCCCTTTGCTCAGTTTCTGGCAACGGATTTCTCAGGGAAATTACTTTTCATTTATTTTCTGCTGAAGAGTACAATGTTGTTCGAGGGACATGAAACTTGTAAACAGGCTTATAAATGGCTTAGGCTGCACTGCTGTTTATTCCATGGTGTTGAATTCTAGATACAGAGGATTTTTACCGCTGTTATGTGTGATTATCGGCCTTACATTGACTTGTAGTGTGAAACTCACATTTCTTTTTTTATGCTGTCATGGTCGGACCGGTGTAAATAAATAATTGTTATTTGTCCAATGTAATGTTTCAGTGCTGTCTGGGATTTCTTTTTTCAACTTTCCAGGTGTCCACACATTTCTAAAATGTATATACTGTACACACACACACACACACACACACACACACACACACACACACACACACACACACACACACACACACCACACCACACACACACACACACACACCACCCACACACCCACACCACCACACCACAGTATGAGATGCAAACTTAGGTTTGTTCAGTTAGAAATATTTTCTCATTACACCACATTACCACCTGAGCAATGACCTCCTTTTATTTATTCTAGCCGGTACCTCAACAAGTCACTGTACATTTTTCTTTTATATCTCAGCTATTTACTGTGCAACATGGGTGCATGGTTTCCTTTCTCCTCTTTTCACACTGTTCTGAATTAGGAAAGTCACGCATCCCTGGTTGTATTTGTCACGAGTGCCAACATCAGCCGTGCTATTTTGGTGTTATTAGATGCACTTTAACAATCATGCTTTTGTAACATGATTTATGTACCCTTTGTTGGCATGGGCCTAGATCAAACGCCTCCTTGTAAATCTCAACTCACATGGTCTATAGACTGATATCCACATTGCGGGCTTTGCTAAATGTATCCATTTGCCTCTACATAATAAGGAAACCTAAACCATACTTTTTTGTTGTGTTATTTAAAAAGTCTGTTGTCCATCTGCTAATTGCTATACCCTGCTTACTTACTTCTTCAACAGGGTCACAGAGAAAAAAACATTTGAATCAGAGGAGGAGGTTACAACTAATTAAACTAAAAAACTAAAGTAACATTAAGGGTAAGGAAATACAAATTACCTGGGTAAAGTTAGAGAAAAACCCGGTCCTAGGTAAACGAGACAGGAAATGAACACAGGCCACTGGTGTCAAAGGTTAGTGCTTCAACGCTTGTCCTTGACAGCATGAAATGTAAATAAATTCACCTACAAAAAAAAAAACTGAAATACAGTTTAGGTACAAGGTTCAAACTTACAATCTCTGCTCAAATCAATGTATCCTACTGTCAACATTAGTTTCTTCTAACCATGAACATGTTTCCCTGGGGGTGGTTGTGGCTCAATACACTAAAGCCCAAACTGCTCTCTAATGTAGAGTACCTTGCATAGTAGCTTAATACAATCTGTGTGAATAATAGGCAAAATTGTAAACTTCTATTTCACACTGCTGTGTTTTGGTTGAAATTAGCCCACAAAACTGCAATACAGTGTTATCACAGACAGTAACACCAAATTTTGTGTTATTATATATAAAGTACAGCAGAACAAGTGAGCAGGACCAAAACAAATTATCAGAAAACACAATTACCCAGGCTTTAGTTCCTCATTATTTATTATTTGATTGTTTACTTATTAATGTGCATTAGAATCTCATGCCATGAAGTTGCATAGTTTTTCTTTGCTTCATTACAGATTCCACACACAAAACGAGGAACATCATTAGGGTACATGCAAATGAGGAGACAGCAGCTGTTAACTATGCCGGCATTTCCAGATGCTAACAAAGATAGGTCAGCTGTGAATATGTCTAGCCCTTTAAAAATAGTGCCTTACAATAAAAACATCTGTGCATCATGGACAGTACATGTTTGTGTTACCTTTCAAAACAATATGTTAATATTAACACATATAGACACCGGCTGCATCAAAACTTCCTACAGAAGAGCATTCATAATGCACACACACAAACCATCAATGGCGGAATGCAAGAGGGATGCAAAGGCAACATGGGCCGTGGGTCCCCACTGTAATCTCACACAGAATGGCAGCGGTGACAGAATGAGTTTTCCCCCCATTGAATAGTGAGACGGCTCTTTGTGTCTTTTTGATTTTCTCCCTTTTCAGATGATGTGAGGGGAAGGAAGGCTCCCCTTTGTGTCAAGCCACAAGACTTAAAAGCGAGGTTGGATCTGGATGCATTTGGGTTGTGTGAGACGAAGTGAGAGAAAGAGGGCTGGGTACACAATGCACAAACTGCCTGGATCCATGTTTTTCTATGATACTAGCACAAACGATGTTTCTGGAGATAAATAGCGTCATTGCAGCTAAATTTGTTAATATCGAAGACTGAACAAGAAAATGACAAGATCATTTTTCCCTCTAACTGAATTTGTTCTGCAGTGCAAATTTCCTTGCCTGTACATAAACAGCAACTGCTGCTTTCAAAAGGCTGCCGAATGTACAATTTATTACTTAGCTCCATGAAATTGCAGGAATAGAAGCAAGTAAAAGGGCAAAAAGGGCAAGCTTTTGCCCTTGTTTAATTTTAGATTCTCAATTACTTAGTCCATTGTTTTAATCTCTTCAGGGACAGATGCTAGATTAAGAGGAGGGGAAGATAAAAGGATTGCGTTTCACACTACCACTCATTTACTTACATTAGCACTCCACTTAACTAGAGTACACATCGGCGTGTTCACCTTGACTATCCTATTTAATTCAGCTTCCCATGATAAACAATAAAATAACCAAATAGGCCTTGATTAAACCCAAAAGTATGCAACTTTAACATTAAGTAATATTTGGCAAAACTGTATTCACATGTTGTAGAGTTCTCAAAGCTCACATGGACACTGAAAAACCTTATCTTATTACATTGAAAAAGTATTAAGAGCTATTTAGTTGAAGCTGGATTTTGAAGCTTACACAGAATAGGTCATATTTAGAAAATTATTTCATGTTTATTTTTATTTATTTGAAAGAGCTAATATTTTGTTGCAGGTTATTACATATATTGTATTAAATAAGTTATTTTTAGATTAGTGAGGCAAATTAACCCATGTTCATAGCCTATGAGAAGCCTTTCTGTATTTGTGTTTCAAGACCGGGACGAGTGTCCTTTTTTTTGGAAATCAAAATATGGTCACCCTATGTTTATGTCTGTTAAGCTGATAAGAGACATTGGGCTTACACTGCTACTTAAAATATCAGTGGTGAAGCCTACGGGCACAAGGCTGCTGATATGCCCAGCATTATTAAAGACAACCGTTGGTCGTCAAGTGCAATAATGTATTGGGTAAGAGCCTGTTATTTTTACAGCCAAAAATCTCCAAACGGCAGGCATTGCTCCTCTTTCGCTGCTTAAACCTGCTCAACAGAGAGGTTTAATGTCACATTGCTTTAAGGTGATATTGGAGTGGGAGTATTGGAGTCATTTTATGGTTATAAGCACGAGTGTAAGCGCATAGCATCAGACCAAAACCCAATACAGGCATCAGTATCAGTGCATTCCTACTCTCAAGTTAGACTTGCTATTTAGACTATTTTCTCACAGATCCACGTTTTATTTATTGCATAAGATGTTTACTGTACATATGCACAACTACTCTTATGGCACAAAATGTTCCCAAATGTAATGACATTTTCAAAAGAATCTAGAACATTTGATAAAAGATAAAGATTCAGAGATTTTTACATCAACGACTCCATTTACGATTTGCTTTTATTATCATTGCCCCTATATTAATTTATAAGCTAAATTAATACCACAGAATAGATTGTGTAAAAAAATGTCATAACCGCAATATTCATGTAGTTCCTCTCTGAAAACTTTTGAATGGCAACCACTGAGGCCCAAAAAGTAAGTCCCAGGCTCGCTTTGTGGGATGTATTAACCTAAAAAAACACAGCAGTGAATCTAAGAAGTTGCTAAATTTGCCAAGTTTCATGTAAATGAACTCCCAGGGGAATTCCCTTTGAGTGTGCATGTAGAACAGAGGATTATTATATTTAACAATGGTAAGTTTTCCTCTGTGTAAGCCAATCGTCACATCCTCTGTGCTCCCTGCTAGCTATTGTTATACTCTGCCGCATGTTTTTTATACCCGTTATTGACTCCCATCCACTCCATCACTGAACCAGGACTTCAGATGCTTGCATGTCCCTGTTTGTTCCTTCTCAGAGGCAACAAACAGAGAGAAGAAAGACGCGGGATTGCAATGGAGGTAATTGATAACCAGCTTAGCATGCCAGTGACTGTGGCTTTCAGGACATTAAGGAAACGAAAATGCAAGTCTTTGCATACATTAACAAATAGGCAAACCAAAATAGAACCACAACAGTGCCGCTGTTTTTGAGGAAAACTTGTTTGTGTCTAGTGACTTGGGATGTTAAGATGTCTGGCTGTTTCTTTGCACACATAAGGGGTAATGGAGGGTGCAAGTATTATTAAGTGTATCTTTCATTTCCACCAGAATGGATTTCCTTTTCACAGAAATACTGAATGTGTTCAGGGTACAAAGACTCACATATTTTCTCATGTCTGCCAAACCTGAGCACCATTTTACTGAAATGTAATGAAATGTAATTCATGAATTTACCTGAAAATGATGGCATAATTTCCAGCATTACCCCATTTTTGGCTTTGTGATGAACAAACCTGTGACATTTCAGTCACTCTCTCTGTAACTAATAGTTATTCTTGCTAGCGGTCTCAAATTCCCCACATTCTGATACAGTCAGCAAGCCATCTACTTAGGAACAATGTTCCTCTTACACATGCTACATGTGGAGGAAAGCAGGTACTCAATGTTTCAATTAGAATATGACGGTTCTAATAACTGTACAGCTATAACTATTGCTGCTACTGGTAATGATAATTACTATCAATATTGCTTAATGGTATACTTTTCTTCTACCACTACTCCTCCTCTTCTTCTTGTGAAATGACCTTTATTCACTTTATACCAAATGACTCAGGACAGCCGAGGTGCTGCCATCTGGGATAGGGTTCCATCAGTAACTTATTGTTATTTGCAAGTGCATGTTTTGTCAATTCATATTAGCTACTTGGGAATTACAGGTGAGGCAAATCAACACTATCCAGGGTTAGTGGTAGGTTTCTAATATTTTTTCTACCACACTTTTCTGCCCACCTCTCTCCCGCTTGGAAACACCAGAGGAGCAGATGGCTTGGCATCACCCTGACAGCCCAGTGTCAGCCTGTCTCTTTGGTTTGTCATCCAATCCAAGACTAGCTGTTAGCCTTGAATAAACACAGAAAGTGGCATACAAAAATTAGGCATGAACAATTTGAGGGCACTATTGAACTGGAATATGAAAACCCACCAAGATACGCCTCAATCAGAAAAAACAGGTTTGCACAGCACGACTCCCCCTCAAGGGGCTGAAACCATTAAAATGTGACAGAATAAACAAACACATTTACTTTGCACAGTTGGTGTGAAATGCCTTTATTTATTTTATATCAGCTCTAGGTGAGCTCAGGATGTGCAGAGTTTTCTCTGTGATTATTTCAATTTTCTTCCTTGAGAATGCCAAAAGAAAACTGGTAGACTGTTCATAAGACTGCAGGTACCCAGAGCAGCAGGACCACATTGGCCAGTCTATTTTGTCTGAGACCTAGTTTGACTGTTAATATAAAGCAAGTCTAAAAAAGAAAATTGTATTGGGTTGCATTATTTGTATTTATTTATTGAACCTTCATTTAAGCAGAAAGTCCTTTAAAATTAAAATCTCTTTTCTTTGAGGGAGATGGCCAGAATCTCTATGTGTGGAGTCTCTAATGACTCCACAAAATAAAAATAACTTCAGACTTGCTTTCCTTCAGCCTAAAAGCTGCATGATGCACTGACAGAGACACTTATGTTCAAGCAAATGTTGCCTGCACAGAGCAGCCATTATCTCTCCCCTGTACCTCCCAAAGGGGTTGCTATATTCTGACTTAGGTATGTTCAATGAACTGGCACTTTACGTCACGCTCTTTTGAATTTATTGATTTATTTCAAACATTTGTCAAAGAGCTCTGGGTAACGACGGGAAAGGAAAAATAGGCACCCCTTTGTTTCACAATGTTGAGTTATAAAAAGTTAAAAACAATGTATTGAAAACAATGTATTTTTGTTTATGTAAGATGCAGCCAGTTTAGGACAATATGCATAGTCTCTGTGAAGAGGTCAAGACGGCCATTCTGTCTCTCACCTTCCCCCTCTCTTCTTCTGTCTCTAAAGAATTGATTAGGTCATATCTATCATTTAGCAGACATGAGGCAACACATTGTCCCCACTGGGAAGGTAACTGTTGTTCCTGTCTTTTGGGAGCCGCCCCTGCTGGGCCAGACTTGACTAAGAACAAAGGAAA
>NC_045735.1:9985762-9986004 GCF_008692095.1 Etheostoma spectabile | reverse complement strand
AGTAAACTTGAATAGAATTGGCACTACCATGATAAAAGACCTTTACCTGTGACCTGGAATAAACCTGACAATTCAGAGGTGGGACTTGATCTTGAGAAAACATCTGACCAAAAAGGAGAGATGTAATAAGCTACTCACAGAGAGACGGCTGACTCATTGTGAATGGGTCCAGCACGAGATGAATGGCGGGTCAGCAGAGTTACACACCTGTGTATGAAATGTCTGTATCGTCACTGCGCTGC
>NC_045735.1:9985539-9985752 GCF_008692095.1 Etheostoma spectabile | reverse complement strand
TTATGAACTATGATATTCTGGCCATGGGTTGCATCTCTTGCAGGTCCATTAGGCTCCGTCTCACACGCTATTACTCTACGAAATGAAGTTAGTTATATTTAATAACTTTTTCTGTGTTTTTCGCCGTGGCGGCGAGTTACCAGCGGAAACACTGGAACAAATACAGGTTGCCTCTCATGCTAAACAATAAACAGCTGTGTTAATAACAATTAA
>NC_045735.1:9974707-9985529 GCF_008692095.1 Etheostoma spectabile | reverse complement strand
AAATGTCAGAAGTGTGGACCGGCGGCTGCTGTGTCTCTCCATGTTTCCGGGGAGCCGTGTGTGAGTGAAAGGGGGCGGGGCTGCGCGGAGAGTAAGAGGAGAAATACAAACACAGGCATGGCTTTACAGAAGAAATGGGTCATGTATCCCATAATGAAACCATATCTATATAAACAACATTGATTTGTTTGTGGAGAGGCAGCAGATGCAAGTGACTTAGGAAAAATGTTAGTCGCACCCTAGAGCCCTGTGAGCTAACAGACACTAACTAGCACTGGTCACTGCTGTTGTCTGAAAAACCACACAGATGGGACAAAATGTTGCGTTTACTAGTAAACTGGTAAACCTTGTGATCGACGTATAACCGACTGCTATCTGTTGTGGAATTTTCCTGACGTTACTCTGTCCTCTGTGACTGTCTACATCTAGAAACTAAGCTGTGCGGTGCAGGGAACAACTCTGACTGGCTCATGATCAGACGGTGGTTTACGGAGCGGTAGATTGGCTTTTGCAAAAAAAAAAAAAAAAAAGCGTTTTATGAAATTACGCATTTTAAATGTCGCGCGATCACGCAAATTTGATTGTGGGAAGCCAAAATCACGATCATGATTACAATTTGATTAATTGTGCAGCCCTTTCAACTGACATAGTCAATTTAGTGAGTAAATGAAACCACTGATTTTCTAAGTTTGCTGAGTCTTAGCTCTTTTTCTTCCATGAACAACAATTACTGTATCTTGTAATCTCTGACTGGTAGTTGCTCATTTAGAGAACCACTAGTCTATATCAACGACTCTCCACTTCCGGGATTGTTTAGGTGCCTCCTGAGATTTTGCCAGATGTCTTTCATTTTAGACTCTGGTCGATTTATAAGGACTATGGTTAGTTGTTCCTCAGATCTCTGCAGGGTAAACCTATTTTAGATGTTGTGATTCTCTTACGTTTGTACATTTACCAAAGAACATACTAAATGCCATGTTTATTTTTCTGAATTATCTTTCTTTGATGCTGGGGTGGAGTGAGGAACTAAAATCAACCGGGATGGTACCCCATTTATCAATAACACAAACCAAATTATGCTGTGTTTTTTTGTGTGGAATTCCTCCATCTGTTCTAACACCAGCCAAGTCTACGCATTTGGAAAGGACTTAACGGAAATATGAAACCTGACCACTAAATGGAACTAGACAAATGCACATTATTGACAATAAAGTGTAGGTTTAAAGCTGTCTCCTAGCATTGTCTAATCAGCATCATCGCTGAGCTGAGTCTGACTGAATTCTGATATTGTGTAGAAAAAAACGGAACAGCCGCACATACGAATTAAACCTTTTACAGCATAATGATAACGTTTTCCCCTGATAGTATAGGCTCCGTGGAAGGGGGTATACAATGCAAAATATACCCACTAATTAGTCATTACCATACCAACATTTTGCGATTTCCGAATAATAAAGTTATCTGCGTTCAGATCAGTTTTAGTAATAGCTAAATGACAAATTGAGGATATTACACATAGCAATACTCAAAGTCAAAGTCAGCTTTATTGTCAATTTCTTCACATGTCAAAACATACAAAGAAATCGAAATTGCGTTTCCCTCTATCCCACGGTGACAACAAGACATTTTAACCAATTTGGTCCACAGACAAACATAACATTCAAGTAAACAGTATAAAAAGTAAAAATAAGAAGATATGTACAATGAGGAAAATAAGAGCAGCAAAATTTGAGTTAAGAAAGTGCAATTATGCATACAGTTGACAGTCAATGTAATGTGCAAAAGTCAGGCGGTAGCATAGTGGTGCCGGTTATGAGTGGTTATACTGCCACTCATTCAGATAAAACTGGTCATTCAAGATTTGTTTATGAACAAACCCAAGACTTAAAATGGAGCTTATTTGAGATGCTGTTACTTGCAATGAGGAGATAACCACTACCAAATAGGCTATCTAACCCGTTTTTCAGTCATTTCAAGAAACCACGCTAATCCCAACTGTCAAAAAATGCTGCTACTTTTCCTCGAACTCTGTTGCTTTCTCTCTGTCTGACGTATGTCTTTGGGTCATGCCATTAGACGAGGGGGCGCTCATTTACCTCCCTACATTTCTGTAATAGACTTGACCTGCAATTGGTTCATTGGATAAATGCATTCCCCGTTTCCATGAGGCTTTGCTCCATTGTACGTTAATTTAAGAAAAACAAACCAATTAAATTGTTATATTTTTATTTGTGACCATGACATTTCTGTAACACTTGAATAAGAATAATTGAATGAAGATAGGCTAGACTGATGGGAGAGGCTACACCAACATTGCGGTTTGATTTTCGCAGGGAATATGCAATAATAATTTTAGGGGCACATGGACAGCCACTTACCTCACGGCCGTTTGGAAAAGTCTGTAGGCAGGGCAGCGGGAATTCTTTGGCTGGCTGGCCGACCGGGAAAAGTCCTGATTGTGTCCCGACTGCCACTCCCCCCCCCTGCTTTGATGTTAGCAAATATATTGGCTAAACTGCAAGTATCAGAACATAATTAGCATTTCCAATCTTTTTTGAGATGCAACTAGTAATCACATGGTATCATATCTTGTACTATTCAGCTTTTTCTGCAATGTGCGTGTGTAATTCTGTGTGAGAAACCAAGAGAAAAGTGGGAAACAGAGATAAAAAAGAAAGTGCAAGAGAGAGCACAAAAGAGAGAAAGAAAAAAAGAAAGAAAGATCACATTAGGGAATTGGAGTGCAGCAGTGTTGTTATGTGAAATAAGGTGCCCCACGACAGGTTGGTTCCAGGCAGTGAAATGATACAAGAAAAGGAGAAACAACAGTAGTCAATTACAACAGTACATGATTAACCTAAACTAATTAAGACCTCTGGGTAATGGAGAGAAAGGAAACACTAGCTGTCCCTTCCTTTTTTTTACAGTGTGAACTCCCAGTGCAGAATCTGTGCTGAGGCCGCCTTTGTTCTCAGTGTCCCAGTCCTCAGCCCAGCTGAACGAATGCCATTTCTACTGTTATTCTCCCTCTCTGTCTCTCTCTCCAACTTACAGTATGTTTTAGTCTGTATGTATGTGTGTGTGTGTGTGTGTGTGTGTGTGTGTGTGTGTGTGTGTGTGTGTGTGTGTGTGTGTGTGTGTGTGTGTGTGTGTGTGTGTGTGTGTGTGTGTGTGTGTGTGTGTGTGTGTGTGTATCGCTGTGGACGTAAAGTACGTTACCTCTGTTGGCCAAATAATCTGCTGTCTGACCTTTTTATGAGGCACCTGTTATGTGGCCTTCAATGGTAAAAATATAGGCAAAAACATAAGAACAAAGCAAAAAAAGAAAAAAGCTCACAGTATAAGCAAACAAAAACAAACAAGTGCAACCACTCAATTTCACACCCACAAGGTAATTAATCAAATGTCATTCTAAAGGGTTCATCGTTTGCTCCAGTTAAAACTGCTGTTGCAGCTGTACTTTGCAAACCTCAAAAGGAATAGACTGACATTTTGGGAAATATATCCATTTCCTTTCTTGTGGAGAGTTCAATGAAAACATTGGTACCACTCTCATTTTTGCACAGAATATTGCTGGAGCCAGGAGCCGGTTAGTTTAATTAGCTCAAAGAATGAAAACAGCGAGGCTCTGACCAAAGGTAACAAAGTCTGGCAACCAGCACCTCTGAAGCTCACTAATTAAACACATTTCTTAAATTATTTACAAAAACAAAACAGCAATGATAATTGGACGTTTTAAAGAGGGTGTCAGACTACTTCTTGCATGCTAAGCTAACCGGGGGGGGGGGGGGGGGGGGGGGGGGTCATCCATGTTTCCATGGTCCAATGTTCCCAAGTTCCTCATTGTAAGAGAAAAGTAAGGGCGATATCGTTGCAGTACAAACTACAAAAAGTACAAAGGAAGATGGATGTTTCAAAGCAGCTCTAATGGTAAAAATCCATTCAGCCACTGTGGAGAATAACATCATAAGGGTAAGCTGTCAGTGGATTCATCATAACTGACCCAGGGAAACATTGAACATTTGACCTAGAAGAAAGAATGCAGTGCTGAGAACATAAAACCCTTTATAAGTGTCTTAATGAGTCACATTTAGGAAATATTGAGCTGGGGAACATAGGACCCGGGGAACGCAAGATACGAGTATTTCAAACTGCCAACATTTTTAACATAATTTGTTAAAGCATTAGCCGGTCTGTAGAGACACTTTTTTTTTTTTTTTTTTTTACATATAGAGACGCAGATACTTTTCGTGACGGTTATTTCACAATATCTTATAAACTATCAAAAAATTAAACAGCAATAACAATATGCAGTTGCACTGTGAGACTGCAAAAGGAACATGAATTGAACCCTGCCACTTACATTTTTGCCCATTTTCATTCATCAAGAATACACTACACAGCCTGCTGTGTTTTTAAAAAATTAATTGCGTTGTTGGTAGAAGAGACAGATGAATGGGGGAATCACTCTTAACATTCCATACTTAGCCTGCTCTATAAAGCTATAGAAGGAAGCATCCTGTCATGCTAATTGCACCGCTACACTTTCATGCAACTTCACCTCGATGCCCCTGCTATGTATAAGTCTGAGAATGTCAGTGGTGTGAGTACAGGGGCTTGTTGAAAAGCACGATGTGAAGGAAAAATAATGATATGCCTATCGGTCGATTGCTTACTCGATGCATCATGGGACATTAAAAGCAAGAAAAGCATCACAACAGACAAATATATTTGCATCATGTATGCAAAATCAGAAACCGAGAATCATGGGGAGATGCATGGGCTTTGCTAATTTGAAAAACTAAGTATTACCTAATTATGTTAGCTCTCCTCGAATATCTGTTCTGTTAATGAATAAAGGATGATTGACTGTTTTAGTTTCTAAAAGATAATTTCCTTAATAATGCAGTGGTGGGAAATGATTGACTGGGTGGATGTGGATCAATGTAGGTTGCACTTTAACCAGGACACACATATGCACAAACTGCCTCACATGTGACCTGGATCCACTCAGCTTTGAAGTTGTCAGTGATCTTCACTAGTCATCAATTTTCAAGAGCTCATCATTTAGAGAAAAAAAAAATCCTTGCTCCTTGCTTTGCATTCTGGGAATTTAAAAAGAGGCTTTTTTTTACCCCCATCTCTGCTTTGGGTATGCATGGTGCTGCTTAAGAGCCTGCAGGAAGCAAAATGCTGACATCGGGCAAAGTATTTAAAATATATTCATCGGTTTTCTCAGTGTATATGCACCCTAATATGTATATATATAAATAAAATTATCTACTCAGATAAGTATCTACTCTAACTTATCTGAATTAGCCTATGCCTCCCAGTTGTTGTTGCTGTCTTTATCATATTTAATGTTGCAAGTCATCCGAAATAAATATCCAACGTTATAATAAGTTACAGATAAAGTTATACTTCAGCCACTTGAAAACCAGAAATATAACGTGTTAGAAAATAATTCCGTCTTCAACTGAATGAAATCAGATCCCTCCTTGAACACAACTTTTGTCACATTGTAACACTATTTCTGTCACTCAAACTACTGTGGGAAATAAAGCCTAGACAGGAAATTATCACATCTCCACTAATGATAGGAATTCTCTGACATTACATTATCTGAGCTTATTCTTTTCCCCCAAATTGTCTGTCTTGCACAGAACCCTTCTTTGACTTTTCTAATGAACTAACTTCCTATTCAGGTTAAGTCTGCTCCAAATGCCACCTTTCCTGCAATCTAATGTCACATTTCCATGTTCAAGCGTCAATGTTTTGAATTCAGTTTTTACATTGTAATAGTCTATGAGGACCAATTAAAGAGAGGCCAGATGTCACAAAGTATTGTTATGCATCAACTGCTCTAACCCTTGATATTAGAATTTGTGAGGTCGAGATCAGAATTTAAATATGTTTGACATTAACTCAACAGTGAACAACATTTAGTACAATTTAGGCATTTTCAACTGGATTATGGCACAGAGGACTGTTACAATTTTATTATGTGTACTGATGAAAACTGTAAAATCCATAAACTGTTCACAGGCAGCTGTATAGTTCTAATCTAAAGGAACACTATATATATTACAGGCTATTTCTATAGTGTGCATTGTTTGCATGTTTGTCTTAAACCTTCACACAAAATATTTGAAATATTCTCTGTTTGCACTGATAACCAGCAGACTGACTAAAGGTGATCCACTACTGTTATGCAGGACCACAAGATATATCAGTAATAAACCAGGTTCCAGCAGTAAAGTGGATTTTAGGAAACCCCTTTGAATCAAGAGCTTTTTAGGGCTAATGAATTTCTGACGTATTACTTTTACACTCTGCTGCGTTCTGGTAAGAAATGACCAATTTACAACTTTTGAAACTAATGAAGGTTAACATCAACATCACATATTCATGCACAAACATTCAGCTATGGGTTGTACAATATTAAAGTCACTGTAGAGACTGGATGTGATTATATGGCATTTGAATGGTGGCATGCTGTTTTGTCACCGATGGAAAGTAATTAATGGTCCCATTTTCTCAAGTACTGTACCTAAGTGCAATTTTGAGGTTCTTGTACTTTACCAGAGCATTTAAATATTCTGCTTTTTTATATCAGTACATTTTAGAGGGAAATATTATACTTTTTATCCACTATATTAGTTTGAAAGTTATAGTACTTTAAGATTAAGATTTTACATTCAAAACAAAGGATCCGTGGTGGCCAGTGGCCACAAAAAGCTATGTTGCCAACAGGTTGTATCAGGTCTCTCTTCAGAATGAGACCGGAGGGCATACAGTAGTGTCCCATTGTGTGATTGATCTGCACAAAACTTGGCACATACAGTGGTGTGAAAAAGTGTTTGCCCCCTTCCTCATTTCCTGTTCCTTTGCATGTTTGTCACACTTAAGTGTTTCGGAACATCAAACCATTTAACAATAGTCAATGACAACACAAGTAAACACAAAATGCAATTTGTAAATGAAGGTGTTTAATATTAAAAGGTGAAAAAAAATCCAAACCATCAGGGCCCGGTGTGAAAAGTGATTGCCCCCCTGTGTAAAACATACTATAACTGTGGTTGTCCACACCTGAGTTCAATTTCTCTAGCCACACCAGGCCTGATTATTGCCCCACCTGTTCACAATCAAGGCATCACTTAAATAGGAGCTGCTTGACACAGTAAGGTCCACCAGAAGATCCTTAAAAGCTACACATCATGCCGAGACCCAAGAAATTCAGGAACAATTGAGAAAGAAAGTAATTGAGATCTATCAGTCTGGAAAGGGTTATAAAGCCATTTCCAAGCTTTGGGAATCCAGCGACCCACAGTGAGAGCCATTATCCACAAATGGCGAAGACATGGAACAGTGGTGAACCTTCCCAGAGTGGCCGGCCGCCCAAAATTACCCAAGAGCGCAGCAACACTCATCCAGAGGTCACAAAAGACCCCACAACAACGTCCAATACTGCAGGCCTCACTTGCCTCAGTTAAGGTCAGCGTTCATGCCTCCACCATCAGGAAAAGACGGGGCAAAAATGGCGTTCTTAAGGAGAAAACCACTGCTGAGCAAAAAGAACATTAAAGCTCGTCTCAATTTCTCCCCAACATCTTCCTGATCCCCAAGACTTTTGGGACAACATTCTGTGGACCGATGAGACAAAAGTGGAACTCTTTGGAAGGTGTGTGCCAAGTATATCTGGCGTAGAAGAACACTGCATTTCATAAAAAGAAATTATACCAACAGTAAATATGGTGTGGTAGTGTGATGGTCTGGGGCTGTTTTGCTGCTTCAGGACCTGGAAGACTTGCCGTGATAAAAGAACTATGAATTCTGTCTACCAAGAGATCCTGAAGGAGAATGTCCGACCATCTGTTCGTGTACTCAGCTGAAACGAACTTGGGTTCTGCGCAGGACAATGACCTAAACACACCAGCAGTCCACCACCGAAGGCTGAAGAAAAACAAAATGAAGACTTTGGAGTGGCCTAGCCAGATCCTGACCTGAATCCTTTTGAGATGTTGTGGATGACCTTAAAAGGCCGTTCATGCTCGAAACCCTCTAATGAACTGAATTAGGACAATTCTGCAAAGATGAGTGGGCCAAATCTCCCAGGACGCTGTAAAAACCTCATTGCACGTTATCGCAAACGCTTGGTTCAGTTGTTGCTGCTAAGGGTGCCCAACCAGTTATTAGGATTAGGGGGCAATCCCTTTTCACACAGGGCCATGATGTTTGATTTTGTTTCACCTTTAATAATACACCTTCATTTACAAATTGCATTTTGTGTTTACTTGGTTTGTCCTTGACTATTGTTTAAATTGGTTTGATGTTCCGAAACACTTAAGTGTGACACACATGCAAGGAACCGGAACGAGGCAGGGGCAAACACTTTCTCACACCACTGTATCATCTCCAGACCGATCTGACAAAAGTTGTTAAAATAATTTTTGTAAAATAAAAATCGTGCATATTACGCACAAACAAATTTGTGTAGCTAACTATGAAAACACCAGCTTTGCAATTTCTCCGTCAAAATTAATTCTATCAAAGCCTTTAACTTTAGATTTTTCGCAAGATCAAAACCAACTTTTTTGGACTCGTCCTATCCGACAGATCTGTACTAAACCTGGTATGCAGCATCTCCAAATGGTCCCTACAAAATGTTACTCACAGAATTTTGCTACGTTAACGCATTTGACGACCAAACAAATTTACTCCAGCAAGCTACCAAACACATGTCATATCTCTGCCAAATGACAAACTATCAGCAAAAGACTTGGGAGCATTGTGTCCAAACTCTCCACAATGTTCTGTACCAAATGTGACGAAGATTGGCCATTAGGGGGCGCTTTAATCAACGTTTGTTGGTTTTGTTAAAAAACAATTAATTTAAATGGGAAATTTGCAATTGCAATATCTCTGCCACAGTAAATGCTATCAACACCAAACCTGTGATCATTGTTTGGCATGCCGCTTGGAGGCTCTGTACCAAACTTGGTAAAGGGGGGCGCTAAAATTAGTTAACAGTGGCCCCGTTCTGCTGATGTCTTTGTCGTCTTCCTATCCCTTACAGAAGGTTTTGTATCCAGCCTAGAAGTCCAGTTTTTCGGGGTCATTGTGCAATTAATCCGACTGTTACATGCAAGGTTGATACACTGTATGTAACAAACTTAATTAATATTTCCTTTATATGAGTTATAATGTTCAAGATGTTTATTTTTGCCCGGGATGACTCCAAATACATAGGACTGTATAAGGAAAAACAAATTCTGAGTGTATAATATCAATATTTATCTGTGAGACTCCTGCTCCGTTTCTTTTTTTTTTTATTTGTCTTTATGGTCCTACAACCTTTTTAACATTCAAGTGACCTCAGTGCAGCACAAATATTCTAGTAGCCCAGTTTTTCCTGAAAAGCAATGATGTTCACAGATTGACTATGGACAAAAGGGTTGCTGTTTTACAAGCTTTTATGGAAAAGGAAACCAGACAGACCAAAGGTTGTCAAAAATCCTTTGGGACTATGGGATATCTGTAACGGCACTGTATTGCCGACCATGGGGCTCACTTCTCTCGATATTTCCTGACGTTTGCCTCCCCGCGTCATGCTTTGGGTTCTGCTCTAGCGAGCTCCCCGGGCAACTTGCACGGGGAGGCTTGGACCCCATTAGAACTGCTTGCAGTTCTAGTTTTCCGTTTCATTCTTTTTTAGAGCTTCATTAAATAGATATGCTGTTCAACTTTAGCTGCAAGAGTTTAGTCCTCAAGATTAGAGCCCGACCGATAAAGAATTTTTAAAGCCGATATTGATTCAAATATATGGTTATTTAAAAATCCGATATTACGATATATCGGCCAGTATATACTGTATTTAATAAAGAAAATCCAGAAACGAGTAACAAAGAGATTTCCCTAAAATTTGTAATTTGTAGTTATTTGAGTTCTTACTAAAGTAATGATAATTAGTTTTACTGTCACAACAAAACAGAGGAACATCAAAATGAACCTTTGAAGAGTGAGTGTTGCCAACAGGTGATGTTGTAAATTGCCCTCTGGTGGACAAACTATGCAACAGCAACACTCATAACACGATGGACAGTCCGTTGTCATTTTATTTTTTAAATATTCATTTATCAGAATCATTTGTAATTATAAATGATTCTGATGAATGGATAATTTAAAAAGCTGATCAAAAGGCGTTTACAGTTTTTATGTGTTATTGCATTCGTCCCCAGAGTCATTTTTTTTTTAATTTTTCTATCCAGGTGTTAAGAGTCATTGTTGCCTGTGGTTGAAAACTCCATTAGGTCTCAAATAATGTATGTTTTAGAGGCACGGTGTGGGGCAATGCTGAACAATAAATATTCTAGGGGCTGTATAGATCAAATATACACTGGAAATCCAGAGTTGTCACGAGAGCAAAATTTGAATTTGCTCAGCAAGTTACTCTGCCATTGATTAATGCTGCTCATTAGCTATACCCTTGAAACTGAGCTGCACCAATCACATCACTGTAACTGATATAGGCGGGGCCAGAGGCGAGCTAAACAGATGGTGACAGCTTAATCTACCAGTTAGCCCCGCTGGTAGCTAAGCGTATGGGGCTGTGAATATGTCACCCCGTGTGTTGTTGTGATTGGTTGTGCAGTGAGATTTTCAAATGCACACTTGGTGCCGCCCCTCGACATAGGCGACTTTCATTACTCGATGACAGACCTTTAATCTTTTGGATTTGTGTCTGTATTTCAAGGCTAGATCTAATCTGGCAACCAGAAGCTCCTGTCATGACCAATTAGAAATGCTTTGTGAAACAAAAACT
>NC_045735.1:9968550-9974697 GCF_008692095.1 Etheostoma spectabile | reverse complement strand
TGAGGCAGCTGTACCTGTAGCCAATGTCAGTCAACGGACAAAACTGCACCCGTTAACCCTGTGTTGAAAAGGGGGAGTTGCAGCATTGGGTACAACAGCAGTTCCAAAGATGAATTCAATGAATATTTTACAATCCCTTCATTATGAGTGCATGTAATTACTGCCTTCCTATAATGCTTGACTAAGCCTCAACGAGTTGAAGTGAAGTGGGAAGCATGGAAGGTTTGAATTTGTTTTTCCCCAACAAAAACAAATTACTGTAATGGTTTAAAACTCATTTAAGTACTTTGATCACTAAGTAATGCATGTGCTGATACTTTCTAATTCACTTCAGAATGAACACTGCTGCTTTATTAAGCCCCTCGAAAGTTCACCCCAGTGAAGTGGCACTGCTGCTCCTTCAAAGCTATGTGGAATGTGATTTTTCAGATTCTGTTTTTCTTTGCACTTCAATGAGCTCCTAGTTTGCCTGTGGTGATGTGACTACGAGGAAGGCTTGGGGATTATTTTCTGTGCCTGGGTTGAACCCAGAAAGTTTATGGACTTAGGAAGAGATAAACAACTCAACACAAAAAGTCTAAGGTCCACTTTCATGTCACTGTTTCCTTCACTTTTCTCACTGTCAATGCCTACATTTTATGTGCAAAAACATTTGGAGATGAGATATCATAGGCAAACTACACCGGAGTATGTTTTTGGTATTGTTGACAAAAAATATTCATTATCAATCAATCAAAAGTTTTATTTCATGCTTTTTTGAATTAGAATGTTTTAAATTGTCAATAAAGACGCAATGTGATAAAACAGAAATGGAAAATAACTTGTCTAAGAAAATTCTGTTTGATTCACTCAGACTTTACAGCCATGCTTGTCATAGTACATGACAGCACAGCGCCAACAACATCACACAGCCACAGTGAGATGTACATCACATAAAATACAATACACATAACAGTACTTTAACGCCCACAAAATGCAACAACATTGGCACACAGAATCACATCATATACGTATAATATCACACAACATAACACAGATGCACAACATCACCACAGTCTCAATATTGAAGTGAACGGGAAGTGTGAATATTCTATCGGGGAGTAGCAGGTGCTGGGCCAACTGGGGGATTACCGTTAGAAGTTCAGTGTCTTTATTGCAGTGAGGAAAAAGTGTTTTCACAGTGGTTTGTCTCGGTGATCAGTGATTTGTACTATAGCACCACTGAAATAATACAAAACAGGAATAAGAAATACAAACCGTCACACAGGCCTCTATGTGCTCTCTGGATTTTTTTCCACAACTACAATACATTTGATGGTGCTCTCATGGTTCCACTGTCGCTATATGACCAACCAACAAGTCCCCCAACCCACACAACCACATAGGTCGTTTGTTCCTACTAGGCCTGCACGATTCGCGGAAAAATATAAATCACGTTTTAGCTTAAAATTGATATCACAATTCTCTGCCATTAATTTCCCCCCTGAAGTGTAATATTTATTGCACACAAAATTAAACAAATTGGCAGTACCAAACAGATTTTTTTGGCACCCATAGCACATTGTGCATCACCACAAGTCTGTAAACATAGAGGCTTCAATGAATGTTAGAGCATTGCAGCAGTTGGGAGCGCTTTAAAACCTTTTTCATACAGTCTTACGTTTAAAACTCAAAGATGAAAAAAGTAACGTTTGTGATGCAGTCGGCTTGTAAAGAAAATGAGAAATTTAAACATTTTTTTTAATAAAAATAAAATCAAAATTATTAAAAAATAAAATCGTGAACAAGGTGAATCAAGATTGCAATTTTATAACAATCATGCAGGCCTCACACATAAACTTAACGGCCCCTCGTTTTAAACATGGGGTTATTGCTATAAAATGGTGGCAGTTTGGTTAGGTTCATGCAACAAAGCTAGGTCAGTTCAAAAAAAGATTGTGGTTTAGGTTCAAATAAAGTTGCACATGTAATGTAGCATAACAGACAAATACTTAACTTTCAAGTACACATGTTACAATACGTATACAGCGACTTTTGATTTCACACGGGACACGAAGAGCCGTCTCTTGGGTAAATGTCCTGTGTTCTACGTCACCTGACTTCCTCCTTTGTTCGCCTCATAATTACTATGACACTATAAACCTAAATATGGGTCATAATAATGATGCTTGTACAAACAACAAATTGGTTCTGTTTTGGGGGGGACAAAGCAGTTGGTGCATTAGAAAGTATGTAGTTTGCTTCTTCAGATAAAACCCTGCAACACTGCCAGCATTAGCTGATGATGACAAACTGTCCAATTCCAATCTCCAAGAAGGTTTTCCGCTTACCTTGTGGATGTTTGTTTTTAATTTGTTTACATAAACAGACCTAATTGGCATGTTTTAAATATTTTAGTAATTGATTGTGTGTTGTTTCCTTCACAGGTACACTGGCACTGCTATGCTGATATTACACTGCAAAATGAATGTGGTGCCACATTTCTACGTCTGACAGTTCCATTAGGTGTTTGTTATCAAGTAAATTGCCTCTTGAAGGTTAAACCTGCTGGAATTCCCCTATCATATCCTTTCTAGAAGAGTAGAAATATTTGGCAAGGTTAGTTTTTGAATGGCCAAAAAGCATGTTCCTCTGATCTCTTTGGATGGTTTAAAGAGTTTTAAAAATTTACACAAACATTGCTCTCCAGTAAATTCTGTAGGTCATCAGGCCTGTTAAGGTTTTTCAGTCAAATAGCGCATATATCATCATCAAACCAAACTGTACACTGTTGTGAATTTCTCATGCTACAGAGACTGTGTAGTTACAGTTACGTTAGTTACGGCTACGTTAGTTACGGCTACGTTAGTTACGGTTATGTAAGTTACGTTGGAAATCGGCGCGACACTTTGTTATTTTCATTACGGCAGTTGCCTCTACAGAAGTCAGAGACAATGTAAGTTGGTACTTATATCTAGCTATTGTGACTGCAGAGCAAGCTACCCCTAAGTTGTTAGGGATAGCTTGTTATGCTAATGTTAACCGTTTTACCCGGTTATGTGAAGCAGTAAGCTTATTTATGTTTTTGCTAGCTTGCTAATTTTCCACTGCATATCACAGACGTTGCTAGCTAGTGTGTGACGCGTTGTTGGTGCTGTGCTGGAGAGGATATTCATTTAATTTTCAAAGTGTGATAATTGTACATTTTCTTTCAGTATTTTAGTTTGATTAGATTAATAATACACTGCTCTATTAGATAATAATGGGCCTATCAGCTGTGACGTTAATGTACTTTTTTTTATTTCAGAAACTTCATTCATACATGAAACAATGTACAGCTTGTGGCTTCCTGTAATGCTCTACCATGTAAAAAAGTTAAACTCCATCTGGTGACTTGTGCTCTCTGGTAGGAGCCCTGAAGCGGCTAATACTCGCCATCCAGCATTCACAGGGTTAAAAACCCAACATACACAATATTTGCACTCTTGATCAGAACGTTAATCTCTGACCCTGTCTTTCCAAAGAGGACTGGAAAGAAGCTTATTAGCAGAATCTTGAAACAAGGCAGCCACGTGTTTTGCTGAAGCAGTGTATAACAGCGTCATGCACCAGATCAATAGATCAATCAGGCTTTCATTACCAATTTCCAGGATTCTTTCCTGCAGCACAGTGCTCAGAGATGTAAATACTGTGAACTGCTTGTCTTACAGTTCAGTACGCTGGCTGCAGAGCTACCATCACCTCACCAATTACATCTGCCTACATGTTGTGCCTCATTTTATTGCTATGCAGCCTAATAATGCAATTACACCTTGAGCAAAAATCAAGAGTTGCTCTGTCTTACAAGGTTAATTGGATAATTTATAACAAGCCTGTTGCAAAGCCACCTCTGCTCATGGCAGTTCAGCTGAGGCAGCAGTGAATGTACAGGTATGCAAGTGTACACACACACACACACACACACACACACACACACACAATAAGTTTGACATAACCCTTAGAGTTAGTCAGTCTAATTACAGCTTGGCAGGCAGTGAGATTCCATTGATTTGAAGATGCATGTAACACACCTGTGTGGTGAAGCCATTACCATCTTTATCTTAATGGCTCTGGGAAAATGCTTCATTAAGGTTCATTACAATAATGTGAGGCATTAAGCATTAATTAGGGTACTATTGTGGACTGTCAGATTTACTTTTCAGACAAAAACAAAATGTTCTGTAGTTCAATAGGTGAAAATAGAATAAAGCAACAGTCTAAATCAAACACCTTGTTTCATACAATATTCAAGGACAAGTATTTTTAATTTGTTTATTTAGTCCACATGGAGCATCAGATGGGTGGCACACTACGGCAATTCAAATATTGTCATCCACAGGTAAATATATTAAATTAACTTTTAACAAGTCAAGTTTCAAATAATTGTCTATGATTGTCTTAACATCTGGACAGACGGCGGAAGGGCTAAGAATGATTTGCAAATACAGTATGAGCCAGCTCTGCCAGGTAATGTATACTGCTGACACCATCGGGAGGGAATGGTACTTGGACTATAATGAGCTGTGAAATTACACTATGAATAGAGAAGCCAGGGCTCCAGTATGCCCAGTTCCTACTCTTAACTTGGAGAAACTGAGCCGAGGACACTGAGGATGAGGACAACTTATCCAACTTAAATTCTGATGACTGAGTAGAGAGATATGGTGCAGGAGGCTTTCAGAATTGTGAACACTGAGACATAATCATGACGGCTGAATATTATGGAGTACAGTTATTTTAGGAGTGGAAGGACTGGAAGAGAGGCAATGGTAGGGAATGATTGACATCTTGCAGGGCACCCTCCTTTGGAAAGAAAGATTTTTTGTTGAAGGAAAGAGTGGCTTGGATTTACACCACCTTAATTATTTTACCCAGCAAGGAGAATTTACAGGAAATATATCAAGTTTGTAATTGTTGCAGCACAATTTCTGTCAGCAGATGGCATGTATCTAACAAGAAGACGCAGGAAGACATTCTGTTGAAATGACCATTTGTCTGCACTTGCACTGGAAAGACCATCCTTGACCTCAGCTAATGAGGTGCAGGGTATTTCTGTCAAACTCAGTGTATTTCCTTAAAGTTGTTCACATATTAAGGAAATAACAAATAAGAAAATGGAGCATTATGAAGTCCCCCTTTTCGCAACATTAATTGATTAAAATAAAAAAATAGGATGCAATAAACATAAGGCAAAGGGATGCAGTCACATTAGATGGAGAAGACTAGATGTAATCATAACTACATGAGTGCATTGTAGTCAAACTCCAGCTGTGCCCTGAATCAAGCTAGTTCATCAAGCTGCAACAGTAACAGTGAAAAACAAAACATTATGGAATATTTAAAAAGTGAGTTGAAGTTATTTATATACTTTATTCATACATGAGATTGAATTGTAACACCTAAAACAGGAACATGACCCAAACAAAATGACACATTTAGCCCTCCTTTCTGTACTCTGCTTGCCTGTGGTATGTCGGGGAGTCCTAGCTGAAAATGCCAATACACTCAGAGAAACAGACCCGGGGTCTGTTGCAAAAAAGTAGAATAAAGATATCCAGGATAAGTGAAAAAAACTCATCTTGACTTAGTGTGATCTGCTCATCATGGCTCAATTGCTTGCGCGTTTGCCGAGGCAGGATGAACATGTGAAGCTATGTCAAGACAGGTGTGGATAGCTGGGATAAGTGCACGTTCACAACTTTCTTAAATAGACCAGGGTATCGATCACAGATTTACTGATGCAGGAATGGAAAAGACGCATGCGGCATATGTTTCATCCAATGAGCAGCAGCTTCTAATAGAAAGTATCGAGGAGGTGAAGCATATAATATGCAGAAAGGGAAATACGTCTGTTATTAAACGGAGAGAAAACGCCCAACAGACTATAGCGGACCGACTGAATGTGTAAGGCTTTAAAAATATCTACTTACTAGTCACAACACATTTTTACAAAGTTGTATGCTACACTGTGTTCTAGTTGCTTTAAATATGCTAGTTTCATGTGTTAGTTTTATTGCTGTATCTGTTTTTATGTGATACATTTGCTAGTTTTACCGTAAAGTGTCTTTGAGTAGCCTACCACGTACAAGGACATTATAAATAAAATGTATTATTTAGCCTACTTTGCCT
>NC_045735.1:9968423-9968540 GCF_008692095.1 Etheostoma spectabile | reverse complement strand
CAGAGGGAATTAATGTTCCTCGGGAAATGTACCCTTAGGACTATAGGCTTAATTTCAAACCCTTATTTACAACATGAGAACATGTTTCACAACCATATGCACAAATCTCTATAAGCT
>NC_045735.1:9968178-9968406 GCF_008692095.1 Etheostoma spectabile | reverse complement strand
TCTTTGTACAATTAATGTTCATACAGAACAATCAGAAAGGGACAAAAACTAGAAAAAGTAGTAAATGACTTCAATACATACTGTGAGCATATGTGTAAAACAATGTTCATGTTTTTTTTTTTCTTCTGACAAGTGACAACACCAAAATAAAAAGATTATGAAGTACTGTGGTGTTCCCGTTGTGATAAATGTACACTACACTATATATGTATATAGGCCACGTTATTG
>NC_045735.1:9967820-9968168 GCF_008692095.1 Etheostoma spectabile | reverse complement strand
GATGTGAGACTTATTGAGAAGGTTATGAAACCAAAGCTATACTAAAAACCATTAGGCCTACTTATTAAGGAGTAACACAAACTACCCTTTATTAGAGAAGGGCAAGCAACAAGAAAATGAAATCATGAATGTATCGTCTCTGATCAGTCTGCCATTAATTTCATATCTGGGAACATAGCTGCATTGTCCCACTTAATCTACGGAGCGTCCTTTATAAACCTGAAGCTGCATAGACAATTGAGGCCGCGCTGCTCATCTCTATTCATACAGAGGACATTAGCCGCCGGTGTGAAACACTACCATGCCACCGGGAAAAGTCTTGACTCTCCCGATTGCCACTCCGCATCT
>NC_045735.1:9967496-9967810 GCF_008692095.1 Etheostoma spectabile | reverse complement strand
GTGCAACCATTTCTAACCATCTAAACAAGTGCTATGGTAGGCATTTAAACAAAACTCATGACAAAAACAGTGACAAATAATGTATGTTAATAAAAATAAAGCAGAACACATTCAGAAGACAACGGGATAACTGTTAAACACGTTTATGTCGGATCAGAGAGGCAGCTTTAACACATGAGGATTAATCTTAGCCTGGCGTTTAGCCTGATCTGGACCAGGCTAGCTACAAAGAATACATCTCCATGGTCACTGGGCTTGGTTTAATTCAACCTGGTTTTGTGCACCCAAGTCAAAGCTAAATTCATCCAGGATAA
>NC_045735.1:9962946-9967486 GCF_008692095.1 Etheostoma spectabile | reverse complement strand
TCCTGGCTTAATCCCTTATCCTGGTTTTCTTGCAACAGGCTGCCGCACTGGGAGTGATAGACTTCAAATTGTTTGCCGGTGTATGTGTGTGTATCTGTGTGTGAGGCCAACTGTAAAGTGAGACAATATTGGAAAATGCCAAATGTGTAGGAATTGTTGAAAACCCAAACTATAAGCAATAATAGTTACATAATGTGTGGCTCTTTGTACTTTATTCAGCACTTTAGAGCATTTCAATTTGCTGCAGACTGCATTAACAATGTATCAAAAAGCACAGAGACCTCAGGGAGTAAATACCAAACATTGTTTTGCTTAGACAATAAAAAGAAAAGGAAAAGAGACAGGAATTCTTTTCACACCCAATTGATTTCATCTAGAAGATAAGATGTCATGGTAATGTTGTTTTCTGATACTGTTCACACAAAAAAAATTCCTACATTCACTCATCCAGCAGGCACTGGCTGAGAACAGGTGGAGACCACTGAGGCAGAACACATCTCCCCTGATTTAGGTCATCCTTCGGTTATCCTGTACATTTATATATACACAGTACCCATTTATTTATTTATTTATTTATTTATTTAGATTCCCTCCTTCAAAGCTCTCGCACACTCGACCCTCCTTTTAACAACTCTAGCATCCCCAGTCCCTCCTCCCTCCACCTCTCTTTGCCTTAGGCCCGTGGGTGGTTCATATAATTTGCTTAATTTGTTGCCATTCACTCTCAGGACATGGATCAAAGAACTGTTAAATTGCACTGACGTGGCAGCCTCTCCGAGTGACAGAGTGGAAGGAGAGATGGAGACAGAGAGCGAGGTAAGCCCCCCAGCTAAAGGAGGAGACTTCCAACATCGTCACTACCGCCACTGTCTGTCTGTGTGTGTGTGTGTGTGTGTGTGTGTGTGTGTGTGTGTGTGTGTGTGTGTGTGTGTGTGTGTGTGTGTGTGTGTGTGTGTGTGTGTGTGTGTGTGTGTGTGGATTTAGACACCTACTCTCTCCAATAGCAGGCCAAGTCCTGTTGCTGTGTGGATTCTGCTGATAATGGCTATAGCCAAGTGAGATATTGTATCAATAGATATCAGCATCCTACTACACTCGACTGTTTACTGGCGATGAAGACAGAATGAGTGTTCATTTATACTGGGAATGTTATGGGATTAAAATAAAAAAGGGTAAGCCAGGAATGATGTAAACTTTTTGGATCCGAGCCTCATTTCCTGATCCGCTCGCAGTCCCAATACCCTCAACCAAGACAATTGCAATTTTTACACTCAAACTACGGATCAGCACTTTCTCTTCACTTTTCTGTCCCATTCTTGCTAATTCTAATTAATAAGCTGCATGAAACGTCAACTTTCCACAGAGTATGATCAAGAAAATACCATTAGAATGATGCAATTAGCCAGAGGACTCCGATGAGAGATACATGCAATCAAAGTGTGAAAAAGGAGAGGAGGCAATGTAGCAGTGGGCTGGGGGAAGGAGAAAAAAGCAGATGCTGCAAAAAAAATAAAAAGATCTTCAAAGAGAGGGATGGGGTTGAAAACCCAGGAGAGGGAGCTGCGGGAGCACTTGTCTTCTTAGGCATAAATGTGACGGAGCTCCTCCTGGACCAGGGAAGACATAGAGACCAATGAGCAGCAGGGGATTGCCTATCTTTCTTCATTTATCGCTAATTTTTTTTTACTCTTTTTTTGTCTTAAATTGTGCAAGTGGAGGAAACATGAAGCATCTGTTGTAATTAAAATTGACAGTGACCTGTCATTTAAGAGGAAAGAGGCTTCTACACACAGACCACTCATGTTTGAATGTAACAACATTTGATCACTGTTGATGACTCTATAATGCTACTGTTTATATTTTAAGAAGTAGATAGTTAATGTATATATGCATCATTGTATCAGGTATTAGTTTTCCCAGGGAGACAGTAGATTGTCAATCCACAGCTGTTACGGCTGACGTGATATTGGCCCTGTAATAACAATACTTTCAGACACAGCAACACATAAAACCTGTGTACAACAAAGGCTTTCTCCATGAGGAAATCAGCACCATGGAAAGACACATTTCTTCTTCCTTTTAAAAAAAAGCAGCTTTGTTTTGAACTGAACATGCTGCACACTGTATATATAAACTTGTACTGCATATTGTACACTCAAGATGTGCAATAAGTCACTTTAAAATTAAACGTAAGTCAGCATGTAAAGAAAAAAAATACATTGTAAGATCTTGATTGAAATGCATAACCACAACCTCAGTCCATCAGCGTTACATTCATACACCGCTTTATTACAATGAGATCAGGGTTAAGTACAGTAGAACTGCTACAAACTACTAATTTTTTCTATTTTTGTTATTGCCACTCTTCATTCTAACCCCAACCGGCCCGTCAGACACCAAGAGCCTGGGTCTGACCGAGGTTTCTGCCTAAAAGGAAGTTTTTCCTCGCCACTGTCACACTGTTGCTTGCTCTGGAGGAGACTACTAGAACTGTTGGGTCCTTGTAAATTCTGGAGTGTGGTATCTGTATAGTGTCTTGACATAACTCTTGTTATGAATTGATACTATAAATAAAATTGAATTACATCCTTGCATCCTCCATGACAAGTTTTACCTAATATTCTAGCATGACTGCAAAACAAAAGATTGCAAGGATAGGGAGACTGCACTGCAAGTCAAAGATGCAACTGCTCGATGTTTGCCGATAAAAAAAAAAACAACAACTTACTTTCGTTATTGATTAATTCATTAATTTGTGATCTTAACAAGTGATGTGAGCATTAGCTCAGCAAAATCAGCTGATAGTCTGCCGGTAACGTTAAAAGTAGCATAATGTTAAAACGTATCCGCTGTTACTGCCTCCACCTGATGTACATACTGTATAACCCATCTCTTCAGGGAAAAACATCATCCGTCCGTCAGTTTGGGGCGACGATGGCCATCAGACCGCAGAAGGAACCCCTGGAGAGTCTGAAGTTCACCCTCATGTCCCTATCCCCATCAAACTAGCTATGGCCTGGGGGGAGCCTGCAGAACTACAAGCACATTTTTAAAACAAAATTATATTAAAATGATTTCACTTTATCTTTTGTATTACACTTTGTATCGTCACTGTATGAGCACCATTTAGAACAAAAATACAACTTAAAATAAAAGATGTAATGATGTTTTGTCTATTAGGTAAGTTGTAAGGGTAATGCTTCACAACATTTATCTTATCTATGGGTCACAAGGATTTCCTCATGAAACCGTTGAGCATTAAAATGAACAGTAACATTATGAATAAATGAATATTAACGTTACTTTTTTTTAGAGCAGAAACATAAGTATATCCATAAAAGAGTGGACTTCAAAGAATAGGTATAATTAATGAATTGAAAAGAGTGCAGTAACAAGAACGAATATTACAATACAGTTGTGTGTACGTTTTTCAGCTAATAGGGGGTGGGTGACACGACAAATTTACGTGCTATGAAAGACAGTACGTAGTGCCCGAAGTGTACCGTCTTTAAGTGCACTAACGTAAGTGCGCGATTTGAGACACAGCTCATGTTTATATTCATGTTCCTATTCCCTCAATGTATTAGTCTTAAGTATAATATTTATAAGCTGCTGCATGTAAATGCCATACCCCATTAATAATAACCGGGATGAGCTGTAAATATCTCAACAATAAGAGGCATCTTAAAGGTTGTTTATGAGTCAGTGTAGTTGGCACTGACTGATTTGTCTGAATGTTAAAGTGACTTGAAAGTTTGGGCACCCCAGGTAAAAATGTGTATTATTGTGCATAAAGAAGACAAGAAAAGATTAAAAAATCTCCAAAAAGGCATCCAATGACAGATTAGACATTCTTATAATATGTCACAAAAAGTTATATTTTATTTCCATCATTTACACTTTCAAAATAACAGAAAACAAAAAAATAGCGTCCGCAAAAGTTTGGGCACCCTGCAGAGTTTCTAGCATGCACAGCCCCATTTGGAAAGCTGAGACCTGTCAGTGTCATGGATTGTTCTCAGTCATCGTCTGGAAAGACGAGGTGATGTCAATCTTAAGGTTTTAAATGTCCAGACTCATCTGACCTTGCCCCAACAATCAGCACCATGGATTCTTCTAAGCAGTTGTCTAAAAAACTGAAACTGAAAATAGTTGACACTCACAAAGAAGGAGAAGACTATAAGAAGATAGCAAAGCGTTTTCAGATGCCAATATCCTCTGTTCGGAATGTAATTAAGAAATGGCAGTCATCAGGAACGGTGGAAGTTAAAGAAAAATCTGGAAGACCAAGAAAAATAGACAGAACCGCTTTCAGGATTGTGAGAAAAGCAAGTCAAAACCCACGTTTGACTGCACGTTCCATCCAGAAAGACTTGGCAGACACTGGAGTTGTGGCACACCATTCCACTATAAAGATATACTTGTACAAATATGGTCTTCATGGAAGAGTCATCAGAAAAAAACCTCTTCAACGTCCTCACCACATAAATTAGCGTTTGAATTTTGCAAATGAACATATAGACAAGCCTGATGCATTGTG